>NC_065923.1:16217930-16517930 GCF_024586455.1 Bactrocera neohumeralis
TATTCTAACCTTCACTTTAATTATTTACATAGATTAATATGTATATATATTATACTATATATATTTATTTTGGCAATTAAATGATCAGCAGAATCTTCTGATTATGTCACCAAAGTCGAACAATATTTTTGTTTGTTTATTTACATACGAGTAAATTATTAATTTATAAACGATTAGACATAGAATATAGATATAGATAGATATGCACACATATGTATTTATTTATATTTTCAAAATATCAAGAAAATTAATATTTATATCGTGCTTCCGCATTTGTAATCAGAACACAACCCACTTTACTAAATGAGTTTTCAGCATAATGTCATATTGTTAGCTTCCAACTATAATAAGCTAACCATATCTGATAGCAAATAATATGTATATTCACAATACAAACATATGTATATATGTGTGTGTGTATGTGTATATATATATATTCAGTATGTTAATGAGTTCACACTGATTTCCACATGTGTATTTTACATATGTATTAGTTAATACAAACCGATTTCACTGCTAATCTATGCATAATTTTATATTTTCGAATAAACATAGCTATGGATGTAATACTCCTAGGATACTTATCAGTCGAATTCCCACATGTCAATCCTTATATTTAAATTTGTTGTATATCCGCTTTGCTCAATTTGTATAATTTATGCAGCGTTGACCCAATTTCCGTGTGACTTGATGAGAGTGCACACAGAGGAATGAGTACTTTGTCGCGATAAACTAATTAGTTGCGGATGGGTGGTGTTCTTTTCATTAGTTGCTTAGTATAATGGAACTGTCATACATATGCATAAGTATGCCATATATTGTCACTTAAAATGCAAAACAATATAATGTATAATATCATCAAAAAATTCATAATTGAGTTTATTATTGCTTACGATTCGCTTTATCATATAACAAATTTTCAGCTTTAAATATAACCAATAAATAACTAATATATAACTAATATATAACCAATATATAACTAATATATAACCAATATATTGGCAATATATAATCAATAAATAACTAATATATAGCCAATATGTAACCATTTTATAACCATTTTATAACCAAAACTCAAATTTTGTGCTTTCTATTTTATCGTTTTCCTTCACTCGTAAACTTGTGATAGGTGATCTTCCGTTATTTTCATTTTTGAGTGTGGACGATTTGTTGCATTTTCCAATGACTTCAGTCAACTTTAGGTAAATTTATATTAATTTAAGAAATTAGTTTTTCTTACCCGCAACTTATTTGAAAAACTCCGACTCAAATTTTTACACAGATTTGGAGATGGGTTCAATAATCGCAACGATACTCGACATTAGTGCAGAACAACTTCTCTCTGAAACCAGATTATATACAAGCAACTCGACACTCCATCCGAACTCTACTCGAAAAATAACCAAGGATGAATATCACTAACTACAGATTACTAAGAAGACAAAAACAAGCTTTGAAAATCAAGGAGTGCAAAAATGTCAACGAAATAATAATGAATGAAATGAAATCATAATGATTGAAATAAAACACGCTAGTTAAGTATCACTCTACTTAGGTAATACCTGTTTTCCGCTGACCGAAACTTAGAAAGTAACAATCGCACAAAAACTGTCATAAACCACATCAAGAGGAGTTAAATTACTAATCGATTATACCACTTCGATTCTCATTAAATCTACAACTCTTCCTGTATTATAAATTAAGGCAGATCTTCTTGCTTTCATGCAAATGCAAGGCAAACTCTTAAATAAAATCGATCAGAGCCCAAATATGAAGATTAGACAAGTGATGAATCGAACAACTTCTCAGCATTGAATATTTTATGTCGATAATTAATCTCCAATCTTTTATTTAATTCAAGTTTATCGCATTTAAAAAATCTTTCTCACACTTTCGGTGACGTTAGTAAAGAGAAACGAGCTCTCGAGTTGTTTTTTCTTTTTATTGATCGTGAGTGGTCCAAATTAGTCCAAATAATTCGGTGTCGGAGGATGGAGTCATGTGTAGAAGTTCACGCAAGTGAGGAAAGTTCTCTGATCGCCATTCACTTGGGAGTGGCCAGTGAAACGATTCTTTTACATGGCTCAAGCAGCTTACTTCCGGTCTTTGACCAAGTATCCTCTGGGTAAGCCTAAGAACATCCGTTCGAAGGCGAGCCAAAGTGAGAAGGCGAAACATTTCCCATTACGCTGGGTTTGGGACCCGCCACGTAAAGAACCCCCCAGTGAAGAGCTACAACCAGCCTCGGATGAGAGACCCCCCTTTTGATGACGACCATGGCAAACGAAATAAGGACTACGAATTCCCTTAATTGGGAAGGTGCCGCTGCCCAGCTGGTTGATGTCCTCGTAAAGACAAAGGCTGACACCACCGCCGTCCAAGAAATGCGATGGACGGGACAAGGACAGAGACGAGTAGGTCCATGTTTTACTACAGTGGCCATATAAAGGAGCGCAAGTTTGGTGTAGGATGTGGTGGGAGAGAGACTCCGTCGCCGAGTACTATCATTCCTGCAAATGAACGTCTAGCCACAATCCGCATCAAAGCGAGGTTCTTCAACATATCGCTGATTTGCGTGCCTTCTATGAGCGCTTGGAGCGCGCTTAGAGACACGATGTCAAAATCGTGCTTGGCGAAACGCCAGGGTGGGCAAAGAAGGTATATTTGGCACTACGGTCGGTAAATTCAGCCTCCAGGACGAAACATCCCCAAATGGGTTGAGGCACTTCGCCGGGGCCCGATATGGTTATCCGTACTAGATTCCAGCATAAGAAGATTCATCAAGCTACCTGGCTGTCTCCGGATCGAAAAACTACCAACCAGATCGATCATGTTGTGATAGACGGAAGACACGTCTCCAGTGTTTTAGATGTGCGTGCGCTCCGAGGTCCTAACATCGACTCGGACCACTATCTTGTTGCAGCTAAGATTCGCACCCGCCTCTGTGCAGCAAAAAACGCAGCAAAAAAACCAAACACAAGGAAGGTTCGACGTCGAAAATCACAACAGACAGCCGAACGATTTTCTACTCGGCTTGCACTCCTGCTCTCTGAGAGCACTCGTCAACAACTCGTATAAGGGAACTGTGGGACGGCATTTCAAACTCCTTACGTAAGCTGCAACCGAAACCATTGGTTTTCGGAAAGTGCAAAAGAACAGCTGGTACGACGAGGGAGTGCCGTGTCGCAAGAGAAAACAGGCTGCCTACCTCGCAACGTTACGATCGACCACTACACGTGCGGGATGGGATAGAAAGAGTAAAAAGCGAGACGCATTTGTAGACAGAAGAAGAAAGAGGCTGAAATGCGTGAGTACGAAGAGCTTGATAAGCTGGCCGACAGGGGTAATGCTCGAAAAATTCTACGAAAAATGCGGCGGCTTACGGAAGGTTTCAAGACCGGAGCGTATTCCTGTAGAACCCCCAAAGGTGATCTAGTCACTGATGCCCAGAGCATACTTAAATTATGGAGGGAACACTTCTCCAGCCTGCTGAATGGCAATGAACGCACAACACCAGGAGAAGGAGAACCCGATTCCCCAATCGATGACGATGGAGCAGACGTTCCATTACCCGACCATGAAGAAGTTCGAGTAGCAATTGCCCGCCTGAAGAACAACAAAGCGGCAGGGGCCGACGGATTGCCGGCCGAGCTATTCAAACACGGCGGCGAAGAGCTGATAAGGTGCATGCATCAGCTTCTTTGTAAAATATGGTCGGACGAAAGCATGCCCAACGATTGGAATTTAAGTGTGCTATGCCCAATCCATAAAAAAGGAGATCTGCGCCAACTACCGTGGGATTAGCCTCCTCAACATCGCATATAAGGTTCTATCGAGCGTATTGTGTGAAAGATTAAAGCCCACCGTCAACAAACTGATTGGACCTGGAGTGTGGCAAATCAACAACCGACCAGATATTCACCATGCGCCAAATCTTGAAAGAGACCCGTGAAAGGAGAGTCGACATACACCACCTCTTCGTCGATTTCAAAGCTGCTTTCGACAGCACGAAAAGGCCTCAATGCCGCGATGTCTGAATTTGGTATCCCCGCAAAACTAATACGGCTGTGTAAACTGACGTTGAGTAACACCAAAAGCACCGTCAGGATCGGGAAGGACCTCTCCGAGCCGTTCGATACCAAACGAGGTTTCAGACAAGGCGATTCCCTATCGTGCGACTTTTTCAACCTGCTTTTGGAGAAAATAGTTCGAGCCGCAGAACTAATTAGAGAAGGTACCATCTTCTATAAGAGTGTACAGCTGTTGGCGTATGCCGATGATATTGATATCATCGGCCTCAACAACCGCGCCGTTAGTTCTGCTTTCTCCAGGCTGGACAAGGAAGCACAGAAAATGGGTCTGGTAGTGAACGAGGGCAAGACGAAGTATCTCCTGTCACCAAACAAACAGTCGTTGCACTCGCGACTTGGGTCACGAATGTCACTGTTGACAGTCATAACTTTGAAGTCGTAGATAATTTCGTCTATCTTGGAACCAGCGTAAACACCACCAACAGTGTCAGCCTAGAAATCCAACGCAGGATAACTCTTGCCAACAGGTGCTACTTCGGACTGAGTAGGCAATTGAAAAGTAAAGTCCTCTCTCGACGAACAAAAGCCAAACTCTATAAGTCACTCATCCTGCTGTATGGTGCAGAGTCTTGGACGATGTCAACAACGGATGAGTCGACGTTGCGAGTTTTCGAGAGAAAAGTTCTGCGAAAGATTTATGGTCCTTTGCGCGTTAGCCACGGCGAATACCGCATTCGATGGAACGATGAGCTGTACGAGATATACGACGACATCGACATAGTTCAGCGAATTAAAAGACAGCGGCTACGCTGGCTAGGTCATGTTGTCCGGATGGACGAAAACACTCCAGCTCTGAAAGTATTCGACGCAGTACCCACCGTTGAAAGGACCAAGTGGAGAAGGACCCGGCTTCGCTTGGAATATCCAATTGGCGCCACGTAGCGAGAAGAAGAAACGACTGGCGCGCTGTTGTTAACTCGGCTATAATAACTCAGTGTCGATCACAAACTGAATCTGAAAAGCATGTTGGAGAGAAGCATTTTTAGAGCATGATGATGGAATGAAATGATAATCCACATGACTGAGATCAACAGCTTGGATATTGTTTTAGATTCTAATTCCAACTGCTAAAAAGCTTTCAATCAAGAGAGATGTCGAAAGGAAAGCATAGCCCACAATCCTGAAAGTATTCATTGCCTGGCTAAGGAATGAAGATAAGACATCTCACCGAAAGTAAACGTAGGATAAGTTTGATAGTGCATTAAAGGCTTTTGACTTTGCAGTGTCTATAATCAAGATGTGATTTTGTACTATGGGACGAAGGCTTAAGCAGACAGTTCCCTCAGTTCTGCAAATTTATTTACAGGTCATATTTAAAAAATTAATAAATAATAAGTTATTAGAGGTGGTAACCAAATTAAGCCTTATATAAGAACTCAGCGGATGCGGTAAAATACCTAATTTGTTCCACCCCAGCTGCCCAATGTCTGTTAAGTTGGAGTACTTGGAGGCGCTTTAATAAATCCTGCTTCATCCGGCTGAAGTTTGCGGACTTGCTGGTTAGAGCAGAGTCTATTTGGCACCTTCTGTTATGCCAAAAATCTCGACCTGAAAGACTGAGTTTTAGTTATTTAGTTACAGATTACTAAAAAAGAAGCCTGCGTCTGTTTGTTTCTCAACCTTTGATAGAATAAGCAGATTTCGCCGTTGGAGCTCTCGATCACAGAACCATTGGTCCATTCTTATATTTTCTGGAATGAAACATTGTGTTTAATTCCTTATAGATCTCCCTCTCTCAATCGCATAGTCAAATCAATTTCAGATTCATTCATGATCTGTAGAATTATAAAAGTTTCATTCATTACCCAAGGAATATCGACTCCGAAATACAATCTGTGATGAAGTCAATAATCGGAATTCGAAGATAGGCGTCTTATTGTGATTCATTTCGTTTCATACTCTCTCAGTTGTTTCGAAAAATCTGGCATGCATGTGTTTATATGTCAGCGTAATTGAGTTGGCTGAAATAATTTCATATTGCGCTGGCAACCAATAAAAACGTGCTATAAATAAATAAATACGCCGTCTTTGATTTTTATAGAATCTGTCTAACACACATACATAAATGTGTGCGCAAAGCATAACTGTGCATAATTTTGTGTATTTTCAAATTTAATGTATTTTATGTTCATCTGCCCACAGCTGCGGCATGTCAATCCATTTGACATTTACATTCACAGAATTTGACGTTTATGATTGAGTTGTTTACACATGCAACATTGCGTATGTATTACTGCTTGAAAGTGTGTGTGAGTTCAGCTATGCAATTATATGCAGAAATAAAATTGCTTATTAAAATTTTTATAAAAAATTTTATAAAATGGATATTCATAAAAAAAAACATTATAAAAAAGTTTTCATTAAAAAAGTTAAATTTTTGTAAAGATTCACTTTCTCTTTTTTCATTAAAAATTTCAAAAAAATTTCGTAAATATTTTTTTTAGATATTTTTATATTATAAAATTTTTTATAAAAAATATATAAAAATAATTTTCATAAAAAATTATATGAAATTTTATAATGTTTTTTTTTACACAGATTGACTTTTTTTTCTTTCTTAGAAAAAGTTTCATAAAATATTCATGCCAGATGCACTGTTTTTTTATTAAAAATTTCATAAAATTTTCAAAAATTTTTGAAAATTTTCTTAGAAAAGATTTCATAAAATCTGCATGCAATTTCCTTAGTTGTTTAATACTATATAATTTGTTCATAAGATTTTCGAAATTTTTTATTCATAATGATTTTTTTTAAAAAAATTTCATAAAATTTTTCAAAAAAAAATTATTAAAATATGTATAATTTTTCATAATAAAGAAAGAACGCAATTTTTTTAATATTTTAATATTTTTTTAATTTTTTTCATAATAAAAATTTTGATACATATTTTTTTGAAATTTTTTACTTATTTTCATATTTTTCTTTTTATAATTTCTTAATTTTGCATGCATTTTTGTTTTAATGTTTAATATCGTTTAATTTTATTTTTATATAAAAGCTTTTCATAAATTTCCTTGAAATTTTAAATTTAGCAATTTTCAAAAGTTTTCATAACATTTTTTTAAGTATTTTATTATTAAATAATTTTTTCATAAAAAATTTTGTTGAAAATTTTTATTTATATTCACAGATAAAAAATATTAAAAAGTTATAATTTTTTTTATTAAATTCTTTTATAAAATTTTCATACATTTTTTTGAATATTTTAATATTGCAATAATTTTACATACATTTTTTGAAATTTTTTTATGAAAAAAATAGGTCGATCTGTGTAAAAATAATTGATAAATATCAATATAATTTTTTTCATAAAAAAGGATTTTTAAACAATTTTTTTGAATTTGTTTGCTTTCTTTTCATAAAAAAATTTCATGAAATTTGCGTAAAATATTTTTTATTAAAAAAATTTTCAATTTTTGTTAAAAAATTCATACAGTTTTCATGCTATTTTTTGATATTTTAATATCATATCATTTTTTTTATAAAAAAGGTTTTCATAAAATTTTTTGAAATTTGAAATTTAATAATTTTTATAAAATTTTCAGAAATTTTTTTTAGTTATTTTAATATTATATAATTTTGACGGCGATGATCTAGAAGTCGCGAACTTTTTGCTAATAAATTATTAACGCACGCAATTGTCATACAAAATCGCTCATTTTGTGATTGCTTTTGAAAAGTAACTGGATCTTTAAAATGTTGTATGTGTGTGTGCTGATCATCAAAAAGTAAGTTTTCTTGTTTTTCATAGAATAATATTTATTTTACTAAAACTTGGCAAACTAGTGTAGTTCAAGAATATCGTTTGTGATTCATTATTCTAGGATATGCTAGAATTTAACTACAACAATTTCTAATTTATGCAACAAAAATTCAAAATATTTCATTCTGAGGCTTTGAACTCCACTTTATTGGTTGCCATGTGTGAGTCAATGCCTGTGAAGCACCTTTCGCACACACACACAACCTCAAATATTCGCGAAACGTGCGCTTAATTGTGGTTTTTGTCGCGTGTTTGTTGTTTTTGACAAATTTTAAGCGCGAAGCAAATTTTCAAAATGCCTAAATTATTCATGCTTAATGAAGCCCGCTGTTATCCGCGACAAAACAAACAGTAAATGCGAATCTCATATGGAGACTCAATAAGCATAACAATTCGTGTGCGTTTGTGTGTGTGTGTTTCGGCGACCAAACGCAGCTTCCGCCAAGCGCTAAGCGTGTAGGCAAGCATATTTCGTTCATATAAATAGAGCGCCCAGCGGCTGTTTGGGTATTATCAAACTTTAACCGTTGTGGAGTTAACAGTTCGAGAAGCAAAAGAGAAAATGGTGCGTACATTTTCAGTGAAAAATTAATAAAAAAAAATATAAAAAATCGAAGAAAAATTATAAAAAAAAATTCGGAAAAAAAATTATAAAAAAGTCAAAGAAATTAAATTTGATAAATATTGTGTTCATTGCAGAAACTCTTCGCTGCCCTTTCCTTCGCCTTGCTGGCTTTCGCCGCCGCCGATGTCTCGCATCTTGGCTATGACTATCCTGTGCCCCACCACCATGAGGAAGTCAAGTCGGAGCCGATAGTGCCGCAGAATACTTACATCCCACCAGCACCACCAGCGCCCCCTGCACCAGTTCATGAGGCTGTGCACTCGCACCCAATTGCTCCTCCTCCACCACCACCACCACCACCAGCACCAAAAAATACTTACATTCCACCTGCACCACCAGCGCCACCAGCACCAGTGGCTCCAGTTCATGAGGCCGTGCACTCGCACCCAATTGCTCCTCCTCCACCACCACCGCCACCAGCACCAAAAAATACTTACATTCCACCTGCACCACCAGCGCCACCAGCTCCAGTAGCTCCAGTTCATGAGGCCGTGCACTCGCACCCAATTGCTCCTCCTCCACCACCACCACCACCAGCACCAAAAAATACTTACATTCCACCTGCACCACCAGCGCCACCAGCTCCAGTAGCTCCAGTTCATGAGGCCGTGCACTCGCACCCAATTGCTCCTCCTCCACCACCACCACCACCAGCACCAAAAAATACATACATTCCACCTGCACCACCAGCGCCACCAGCTCCAGTAGCTCCAGTTCATGAGGCCGTGCACTCGCACCCAATTGCTCCTCCTCCACCACCACCAGCTCCACAAAACACCTACATTCCTCCAGCAGCCGCTCCAGCTCCAGCTCCAGAGCCATCCGCCACCCTTGAGGCTGACGGTTACCACTACAAGACTGTCCGTCGCGTAGTCTACAGACACCGTTTCTAAGCTGCCATCCCTTTCCAATAACTTTTCCCTGTGGGAAGTGTACCTGAGTTTGTTCTGAATCTAAATCTAAATAAAAGTTGTTAATCTGTCATATATAAAACCGAATTTGGTTTGTGTTTTGTTTGAAAAGTTTAGATCTTCTTATCAATGCGAACTAGGAAAACTATTCTCAGTCAATTGTGCTTAAGTCGTAGGTTCCATACTACATAGGAGCTCATCCCTCCCTCCCTCTTAAGAAATATTTGAAGACCGAAGAAAATGGAGACCTTTAGTGCGACATTATATGCAATATTGTAGAGGGATTAGTTGGACTGTTTAGAACGCCGGGCCGTTGCGGTGTAATAAGAAATACTATATACTGGATCATGAGATCCTTCCAAGTGGGCAATGTGAGTTTCGGTCATGTATTCTGATTTGACGAAGGTAAGACTACTGAGATGTTTCAGCCTCAGTCGTATAAATGAAGAAAAAGTGCCTGTCTGTTTCCATCGCATCCCCCTCCATAAGTCTTTGACAACTAACGTCCGACAAGAATTTTAGCTTTACCTTATGAATGCCAATTGGACACTGTCCAGTAAGAACACCTATCACTTGCGTTCTAGTCTCGCAGTCGCACAAGAGCTGATATACGTTGGTTTAGTGCTAGATCGCAAGACGCCAATAGAGATCTTAATTGGTCCCATTCCGATGCGAGCGAATTTAGGCCGTCTCCTCATGTTAGCTCAGTGGATATGCAGTTCACAGTGATTCCGCTGTAATCAGGAACCTAAACGAGTCTAATGTTGAAGTAACTTTTTTCGTCTGTCCTTGACTAGCTTTGAATGCACAGTTAACAAGGTCAGTGCTATTGTTGCCTTACAGAAAACTCTCTCTGTAAAACTCCCTCCATTCTTCGACCCATCCATGAAAACGCGCATAGCGTTTCTTCTACGGTGACTTCTCTCCTTCCACAGTGTGTGAAGAGCAGTCGAAGAAGGAGATAATTTCGGTGTGTTCGGTGTTCACGAACTGATGGTGAGTGGTTTCCTTTGGAAAGATGATGATGGAATTCATCTAGGGAAAAGTTATATCTGACAATATATTCTCTTCCCGTGGTCAAGTGACCTGCTTTGTGAAACGTGGACTTTGCTTAGACAGACTATTTCTAACTGAGTTCGAAAATATTTGAAGAAACAGAACTCTTAGACGGATCCAGTTTTTCTGTAGAGCCATGATCAATACATGTTCAGGGTTTTTGTTTTCCCTTTTGTTTTCAACTCTGAATGAGATGGGTGAGTTTGTTCGGTGTCTGAAAATCATTTTAAGTCTAAGTTTAACTGAGGTTCAGCTAGCATAATCAATTATTTTGATTGGATTCATGAGAAATTGATTCAAGTGGAATTGGATCAGTCCTTGCCTAAGTTTATGGAAAGACCGCGCCTTAATATTGGAAACTGGTCCAAGACCATTTTTCGAATTTGGAGCTCACTTGGGCGATTGTGCCTATTTGAAGCCCAAACTGAGCGGTAATTTCGAAAACTGCTGTAAGCTTATTTAATTAAGATGTGACCACCGTTAGCAGATATTACTCGAATCTATCTTGGTGGAATATTTTAACGAAATATGAAGAAGCGATCCTGAGTCTTGAGAACCTTTTCCTCTAAGCTTCAAGTTAATTCAACCTCCATATGTTTACCACAGTGCTCTGATCTCAAGCAGATATTTATCATTTATTAGGGTATCGGGTACTATATCGTATACTTCGTAAAAGTAATACGCAGTAATTCCATATGCTCTTTTCTGAAACGTCTGTTGTTCCAGAAGATCTTTAAAAAATCCTTTTCAGAGAAACTCTCAAATAATTATATTAAAACTTTCAACAACGTTTATTTAATTCTATAAGGTTTTTTTTCGTAAAAAAATCAGTCAAATTTTTGGAGTATTTGTGGCATTTCAACCTTTAGAAACGACGTCTGTAGACAACACGGCGGACGGTCTTGTAGCGGTAACCATCTTGACCGAGCGATGCTGATGGCGGAATGTACGTATTTTGTGGAACAATCGGTTGGGATTGCACAGCTTCATGGATCGGAGCTGGAACTGGGTAACTGTAGCCCTGAGCAGGTGCAGGTGCGATTGGCTGGGATTGGATGGCTTCATGGATTGGAGCTGGTGCTGGGTAGCTGTATCCCTGGGCGGGTGCTGGAGCTGGTGGTGCGGGTGGGATGTAGGTACTTTGTGGAACGATTGGCTGGGATTTGACGGCTTCGTGGATTGGAGCTGGAGCTGGGTAGCTGTAGCCCTGAGCTGGTGCTGGAACCGGTGCTGCGGGTGGGATGTAGGTATTTTGTGGAACAATCGGTTGAGATTTAACAGCTTCATGAATTGGCGCGGGAGCTGGGTAGCTGTAGCCCTGGGCGGGTGCTGGAGCTGGTGCGGCAGGTGGGATGTAGGTGTTCTGTGGAACAATCGGTTGGGACTTAACAGCTTCATGAATTGGCGCTGGAGCTGGGTAGCTGTAGCCTTGAGCTGGTGCTGGAGCCGCGGGTGGGATGTAAGTGTTCTGTGGAACAATCGGTTGGGATTGAACAGCCTCACGAATTGGCGCAGGAGCTGGGTAGCTGTAGCCCTGAGCTGGCACAATCGGCTGCGAGCGCACAGCTTCATGCACAGGCGCAGGATAATTGTAACCACCGCCGAGGTGAGAGACGTCAGCAGCGGCAAAAGCCAACAAGGCAAAAGAGGCGGCAACGAAGAGTTTCTGCGAGAAGGAACCATTATTATTATTTATGTAATCAAAATGCTTATGTTTCGAAGTCATATGGTATGAGATTTCTTTTGAAATTATATTTGATAGTAATTTTTTTTTCAATAATATTCTGTTTTATTTTATTATACCCTGAACAGAGTATATTAAGTTTGTCACGAAGTTTGTAACACCCAGAAGGAATCATCGGAGACCCTATAAAGTATATATATAAATGATCAGTATATCGAGCTGAGTCGATTTAGCCATGTCCGTCTGTCTGTCTGTCTGTCCGTCTGTCCCTCTGTCTGTCTGTATATATACGAACTAGTCCCTCAGTTTTTAAGATATCGTTTTGAAATTTTGCAAACGTCATTTTCTCTTCAAGAAGCTGCTCATTTGTCGGAACGGCCGATATCGGACCACTATAACATGTAGCTGCCATACAAACTGAACGATCGGCATCAAATGCTTGTATGGAAAACTTTCACATTTGACAAGATATATTCACGAAATTTGGTATATATTATTTCCTAGAGCAACAATGTAATCTCCGAAGAAATTGATCAGATCGGTTAACTATAGCATATAGCTTCCATACAAACTGAACACAAAGTTACTAACAGAAATGCACCTGTGAAGGGTATTTAGCTTTGGTGCAACCGAAGTTAACGTTTTTTCTTGTTTTATTTTATTTTTATTTTTGAAAATCTGTTTTCTGAAATATCGCATATAAATAAAATAACATTTATTAATTTTTATTATTTTTGTTGAATAAAAACTATTTATTATGAACTTCACAAAGAAAATTTAGTGTAATATTTTTTTAAAATAATTTTCGGGTTATTTTTTGGTATTATATTATTTTTTTAATTAAATTTTTTTTTACTTTTTTTAATCACTTTTCTTTTTCTTCAAAATTTATTTAATTTTTTTTTTACAATTTTCTCCTTATCCAAACAAAAACTGTTTCACATCTCACCATTTTGCTGGTTTCTTGAATTGTTCGCAGCACTAACGTAGGACTTGGATTATGTCCAATTAGTTTCGCCTGCGCTTATTTATACCAAAGAAACATCCGTTGCGTAAATTCACTTAGGCGCCAATTTCGATTATTAGTCACAGTAAGACGCCCATAGTCATTTGCATAAAATGCGGAAGTAGCATTTCTCATTTGGCAAAATCATTGCTGTATTTGACTTTTTTATTTTGTTCTTACTACGGAAAATAATAGCTAAGAACCAAAAAATGCGGAAAGCAGATGCTCAAAAACGACTAAGCCAAATTACCCCATAAAGCCGATTCAAAGTTTTAATGATTATAGCCAAATGAAAAAAAATAATGGTATGTTTATATTCTATGTTTTAATTATCGATTCACGTTATGGCTGATTCTTAGTACATATATATGTATAAACACATATACTTCAGTATGTGTGATGTTATGGAATTCTTTCGTGGTTTTGTTTTGCCAAACTTTTTTAAGAATTTAGTTATTAATGTCTTACCGTTATGTTACAACTTTTATGATTCTGGATTGTAGTGTGCCCTGCTACTAAGAATATAAGCTTATTCTTTTGTTTTGTATATATTAAGAATCATAAACCCTTTGTTAGCGTAAACGCCGTTTAATTCGTCCGCTGAGCAGTGCTGGAGTCAGAACTTGTTTTACAATGCCACTTTGCTCTACACATTTTTCAATAAAGCAATAAAAAATATTTAAAACTCATCACTGACTTCTACTCACTATAACAAATTCATATATCTATAGTGTGATGTCACTAATAAAAAGCTTAATGCGAATTCGCAAAGCCATAGAGATCTATCTAGAGAACCCAGCAGGAACACGACACAGGCGAACTGGTTCAGTTTCAATGAATTCGGTACCATAAGGGAGTCTATACATTTTAATTTATAAAAATACAACATAGGAGTAGTAAAAATATATTTACTAATTTTACAAAATATTGAAAAATAAGATTTCGTACTAAAAAACTTCAATTTTTCAGGCAGTTTTGTAATTACTTTACCGTAAAAACCAAGAAAATTTTGAGCCAAGCAAAATTTCGGCTTTACCAATTATGTTTCAATTATTTCAATGTCAAAGGTGCTCCACTCTTTGTCGAAAATATCGAAAAAATAATGAAAATACG
This sequence comes from Bactrocera neohumeralis, assembly GCF_024586455.1. Classification (NCBI taxonomy): domain Eukaryota; kingdom Metazoa; phylum Arthropoda; class Insecta; order Diptera; family Tephritidae; genus Bactrocera; species Bactrocera neohumeralis. The sequence goes on from NC_065923.1 coordinate 16,232,180, forward strand.
CGAAGGGACCGTAAGGCCTGTTTCCGTTAATAGTTTTGAAACTTTATATAAAGCTGGATGAATGGATTCCACATAAGTTAACGCAAAAAAAAAAAACGCACAAAAGCACCAACTGCGAATCGCCAAAAAGTCGATCCATTTCTAAATCGTTGTGGGCGAGGTCGAATCACACTAAGCCAATGCAAACAGACAAGGGATCGCGGTCAAGTAGGTTTTGCAGTGTACTATATATGATAGGACTGGCACGAAATCATCTACTATAAGCTGCTCATAATGCCAAACACTTGAATTGGACCTGTGCTGTCAACAATTGTACCAGAAGGCAAAGGAAGGAAGGGAGTAGCGTTTTTGGCCGTTCCTGCTATAAAAGCGGCCAGCTTTGGCTAGTAGTAAAGGAAATAGCGTAATGTTGGGCCATCTACAGTATAAGTCACATTCTTGTGAATGTGGGAACATGGTTAGGGGGTTCTTGCGTATCCACCTTATAGTTTGCTGAAAAATTCGTGAATCGGATCGTTCCAGCTTTGCTAAATTTGTTTTTTCTTTCATTGTTTACGAGATATCTATCGAACTTGTTCCATAAACCTATTTTTCTTGAATGCCGATGAGGCATGGATTTATGAGTATTGCATGTCATACAAGACCACAATCATCGGAATACAGGGAAAAACAAGAGCCGAAACCAAAAAAAAAAAACAAAAACACCACCCCAAAGCCGCTGATGCTCATTGTTTCTTTCGATATTCGTGGTTTGGTGCATCAGATTTGGCTTCGTGTGATTTTTTCTTGTTCTCCAGTCTGGAATTGTCGCGCAGTGGAACCCCTTTTCAGGCTTGAAATTTGAACATACAAATAGTATTCGTCGATATGTTGATTAAAAACATAGATATTGGTGATTTTTATGCGCGTATGTCGAATCCGAGACAGCTTGATCATTTTAATGGGTTTCGTGTTAAGGTTTTTGTTATTAGACTATATCTCATAATGAGACCAAAATTTGTTAGATTTATTTTAATGTTATTTTCACGCTCAAATACATTTCTGTGGTAATACCATGGTCAGGAAAGGAGGTTGATCCACAATATTTACATTATTAGATAATTATTTTTTTGGACACAAGCAATTTTCAGAATTCTTTTAGGAAATTTTCGTATATTTCTGCGCATAGAAATCATCAACAGTTCTTTTGCAATTTATAGTATTGCTTTAAAACCTTCCCTGGCTTTCTACCTATATACGAGTATTAACTTTAATACTGCTAAGTTTTTGTTGAACATTGCTTTTAGGAGTAGTTAGCAACTAGTGTCTATCGAATTACTTCGACTAGCTCAACTCGGTTCAACGTTTTGTTGTGTTTGAAATTCTCTTTTGTATATATTATATGGTACAACTTCATCGGTGGTGTTGGTGGTGCCGGTGTTGTTCAACAAGTTCACGCCTGCCGATGGTCATTATGCGTTGTCGTTATAACTTCAAGTTTACTTTTTTCATTTTTTTTTTTTGCTGTGTGATTCTCAAAATACTACTAATTTTAATATTCGCCTATTCATTGCCTCTTTTTTACGACCATTCCGAGTTCAGCCACGGTATTCGCCCCCAGGCAAGACCAATTAACGGGCGCTACCATACACCTTACCTAATGGCTAATCACTGACGCTGGCGTTGCTCCAACGAAACTTCACTCGTATTTACTCGTACTCGTATGCATATTAGTGTGGCGCGGCGCTTCGTTGCCACCAGCAAATCGACGGACATTAGCACTGCAACCAATACAAATAGCAAATATTAGTGTGTAAATACGAAATATTCGTAATAATAATAAACATTGAAAACGCCAAACAACAACAATAGCAGCAGCTGTCTACAGCGCCGTCGACACGCAAGGGCAACAAATGCGGACTGACGTGCACTGGCTGAACGGCATCTTCAGCTCAGCTGTTGGTGTGAGCGAGTTTGGTGTTCTTTACGCCGTCTTTGTTGTTGTTGGTGTCTAGTAGCCATCAGCTGTGAATTGATGGCGCTCTGTCCGGCAACTTTTTTATGCAGATTAGATCATTAGTGTTGGATTTTCGTTTTGTTATTGCTCGCTCGGTTTGGTTGTTGTTGTTATTGCTGTTGCTATTGCTTTTATTAGTTTTGTTATTGCTTTTATTGTTGGTCTTGTGGTTTCTTGCTTTGGTTAACTCAATATTTGTGCGGTCATCAGCCGTTTAAGGTAAAGAAAAATAAAATTTATTTTGTTTTTTGTTTTTGTTTTTTTTTTAGTGTGCTTGCACTTATAACATTTTGTTGTTTCCCCATGGGTGCTATAAGTTGTTGTTGCTGTTGTTTTTACTTATTTTTTTCTTTTTGGGCCTTTGACTGCTTGACTTTACATGTTGTGGTAGGTAAATGCTTTGGAGCTTGCTTAGAGGCCTGTGCTTGCTTCTTGCTGCTGTTGTTTTTTTTTGTTGTTGTTTTTTCTGTTTTTGTTGTTGTTTTTGTCAGTGTTTACTTATCGGTTGTTTCGTTTATGACAGCTGTTGCTCTTTCGATTTGTTCGTTTGTTTGTCTTTTACAATTTTCTTTGGTTTGGTATCAGTTTCATTGAACTTGTGCGGCATATTAGGGTGTGCCGTAAATTGTGTACACCTTTTTTGCGTTTTGTTAAAATGCAGAGAAAATTTCTTGTTGTTTTATATTTTCGAAAAACTACTTTTTGTGCAATAACTTAAATAAAATTAATTTATCTTTTTTTTCAAATACCTGTATATATTTATACTCTCGCAACAAAGTTGCCAAAGAGAGTATTATAGTTTTGTTCACATAACGGTTGTTTGTAAGTCCTAAAACTAAAAGAGTCAGATATAGGGTTATATATACCAAAGTGATCAGGGTGACGAGTAGAGTCGAAATCCGGATGTCTGTCTGTCCGTCCGTCCGTCCGTGCAAGCTGTAACTTGAGTAAAAATTGAGATATCATGATGAAACTTGGTACACGTATTCCTTAGCTCCATAAGAAGGTTAAGATCGAAGATGGGCAAAATCGATCAACTGCCACGCCCAAAAAATGGCAGAAACCGAAAACCTATAAAGTGTCATAACTAAGCCATAAATAAAGATATTAAAGTGAACACAAAGGATCGCATTAGGGAGGGGCATATTTGGACGCAATTTTTTTTGTTTTTTGGGCGTGGCCCCGCTCCCTAAGTTTTTTGTACATATCTCGGAAACATTTTGTATGTCAACCAAACTGGGTGCTACACAGTCGTTTTCTTCAGGCATTTCCATATACAGTTAAAAAATGGAAGAAATCGGATAATAACCACGCCCACCTCCCATACAAAGGCTATGTTGAAAATCACTAAAAGTGCGTTAACCGACTAACAAAAAACGTCAGAAACACTAAATTGCAGAAGGAAGCTGCACAGAGACTGCTGCACCCAGGTGCCCAAATGGGCGTGGCCTCGCCCACTTATGGACCAAAAACCATATCTCAGAACTTGACCGATTTGTTTGAAATTTATACTATTTTCTTTGGTTTGTTATCGGTTCACAACGACACCTTCTTCCAATATAACGCTATTTTGAAATCCATCTGATGCCTTCTTTGTATAATATATACATTAGGAACCAATGATGAGAGCGGAATAAAACTTTACAAAAATACGGTATTTGAAAACTATGTAAATGACGTATAATGAAATCTCGATTATCACTTTATCATGCGAGAGTATAAAATGTTCGGTGACACCCGAATACCTTCCTATATATTTTTATTTAAATTAATCCATTTTTATTAAAACAAAAAAATATTTAAAACAAGAAAAAATAATATTTCGGCTGCAACAAAACTATAATACCCTTCACTGGTGCATTTTTTCATAGCATAATGGGTATAAAAAATCTCAATTTTGATTTTTATTGGTCAGTTTGTATGGCAGCTATATGATATAGTCGTCCGATCTGAACAATTTGTGTGGAAATTGCATTATTGCTTTAGAAAATAAGCCATGCCAAATTTCCTGAAGATATCTCGTCAAATAACAAAGCTTGCCATACAACAGCTGAGTTTGATAATTAAATTTGTATGACAGCTATATGCTATAGTGTGCCGATATCGAAGATTCCGACAAAGGAGCTTTTTCTTGAAGAGAAAAGAAGATGTGCAAATATTCATATCGATATCTCAAAGACTGAGGGTCTAGATCGGGTATATGTATTTAGATGGACATACTTGAACCGACTCAGCTCGTCATGCTGATCAATTACGTGTTTATGTATATATTTTATAGGATATTCGATGTTTCCTTCTGTGTACTACAAATTTATTTTTGCAGTTTAGATAATTATAGCGTTGGAGTATAAAGTAATAATTTTAATTTAGTTTTAATTTAAATTTACTTTTAATAATTCACTTTTAGATAACTATAAAAATAATTTAAAATTCCTGTGTTTGTTAAAATTGAAACTTTATTTTGTTATTTTTTTCACAAATTTGACGCCTCTTGCGCCACTGTAGTTCCCCAAAAATGTGCCGTTCATGTCTCTTAATCATTTAAGTCCATTATAGATACCAACTAAAAGCCAATTATATCTGTATTTGCCTTTTAATTATTCGTTAAAGCGTTTCGCGCCTCTTGTTTACCTTCAAAAATAAAAAAATTAAAAAAAAATCTCGCATGACATTTTATAATTTTCCATCAGCTGATATAATTTAATAGCATGCAATATTTAAGAAATACATATCGTTACAAATTATACATATATTTAAGTAACTGTGGTAGCTGTTGCATTAATTTGTGCACAGAATTCCTCACGCAAGATTTTCTCGCATGATATATTATCAGACCAATGTTATTACTATATTCGTTTCTTCACTAATTAACTTAGTTCGCCTTATTTGAATTAAATAAATTTGTATAAAAAACTAACTGGTCGACATTTATTAGCATAAAACGTTTTTAATTATATCTAAGTATATTTATATATGTATATAGTATATCTATTTATTTATATATGTATATACTTACACTTCTTGGTTGAACTATAAAATTTAGTAGCAGTTGTGTGTATATTAGCATAAATTTAGTTGGTGACGTCGTAAGTGCTCGCATATATTAAAAGTGAACTTGAAAATATAGAAATGCTTTCAAATATTTATCGATAATTTTAATATATTTATCGATAGTTTTAATATATTTATCGATAGTTTTAACATAATTATAATTTATCGATTTTTTTTATCGATATTGGCTGTTTTCTTGCAGATATTTAATCTGATTAATTGCTTTTATTTAAATTTTTTTCATTTCCATTTTAACCCCTTCTGTTCCCAAACATATCTAGATATATAATTTACAGGACCTAGATTTTCGTATAGGGTTCAAATTGGTCCACTCAATGTTGTTCTTTCGAAATACTAGTAAATATTGCTTGAGTGCCACTTTTTGCCATCTAAGCCCAAGCGTTCGAGCGTAATATGTTTTCGTGTCAAGAAATGTTGAAAAAGCTCACGATACGAGCCTTAGGCGTTGAGTGAGTAGAGATCGAACGATTATACATCCGGACCATTGATATCTCAAAAATGTAAAGGCTTAACCTTCAGATGACTAAACAAAGTTAATTTAGCAGCACTACTTTTCAAATATTGTCGCCTTCGAAGTTCTTAAAACTATAGGAGATTAAAAATGAACTTAAAAATCTCTTCTACAGACATTTCTCTCGTAATTATTTAAATAAATTTAAACTGTAATAACACAGGGCCTCCTGTATGTTTGAGTTGGATCTATCGGAACGGCATACATAGAATATTCTAGTTCTTCCAAAAGATTAAACCTTTAAAATTTGATATTGGCAGAGATTTCAGACATTTTAATTTGAAGCTTCGGCCTTGGATTCTTTGATGATACTTGAATCGATTTATAGAGAGAGATGATACTGAAGAATAATTAAATATTTGTTTCACGTCGATAACTACGAAAACGTGAAACAAAATGGTCTGACATTAATTTCGTTGCATTTACCCTAGAGAGAAAGCCGATGTTCTTAATAATGTTTGATAGAGTTCGATATTATTGTCAAATTCTGTTTTCGCTGATTTATTGCTTATCGGGTTTCATATAAACAATTCAGCTAAAGGACCATTAGACCGTTGGAATAAAAATAGAAGATTTACGAGTGGAACAAGCGCCATCTTGGTTTATGTAACTAAGGTTATAGAACGTTTTCGAGACAATCTGTTTAGTTAAAAAAAATGTACATTAAGATATAAAATAACCGATATGTAGATCCGCTTACGTTAGTCTATGGAACTTGTTTTCTAGCCGATACTTTGTGAGAAAAATTAACATCTGATCAAATTTGACCCGGACTGACAAACAATGTATCACCGATGTTTTGTGAGAAAAGTTAACATATGATCAAATTTGACCCGGACTGACATGGCTGGCATCTCATCAAATATGACCCGGAACTTGTTTTATCGCCGATGTTTTCTGAGAAAAATTAACGTCCGATCAAATTTGACCTGGAATGGCAAACAATTTATCGCCGACGTTTTATGAGAAAAATTAACAACTGATCAAATTTGACCCGGACTAACAAAAAACGATATTTTCACGTATTTTAATATAAATGCCAATGCAAACATGCGAATGCTTTTGCCAATTTTTCATATTTTTATTATAAGCTACGGCCAGTATAAACTTTAGTGTCTTAAGCGAGCTTTGTTTCTTTTTCAGTTTTGGATAATTTTTCGATAGCCATTTGTTAGATTGTTGGGCTGTTTCGACTTCATATTCATAAATCCAAGACTAGTGACTAGTGGGATCTCAGATAGGTTGTTAAGATCTTCTGCTATTTACCTAAGTTAACGAGTCAAGTCTTTAACAAAAATCTCTCATCTAAAATACAAACTATAACTGTTTACATTTATCACTTTATACGGCAGTAAATTTTATTTTCATGTATTTTAAATTTTTTTTTGTGGACATATTTTGAAGGTCTACTGCTACTTCTTCAATTATGTAAAACAGAAGCTGAATTAAAAAATTGTATAGCTCAGAGTTCTTTATTTTGTTGTAAACCAAAAGACTGCAGTGGAAAAGTGAATTGGTTAAGGTTATAATATATGTAAATTATTCAGATACGGCATGAAGATAATCATGGAAAAAAAATACAAAATACCTTTAATGGCTCGGATTCTTGCTTGTCAACTTCCGTGTGAAGTAGTGTCGAGCCCTCGGTCAATTAAGCGCTGCAGCACTTAAGCACCGCGCAACTGCATGCGGTGACCTTTGGCTGCGACAAAACTCAAAAATCTAACGGGTATAAATACGCGTTCAATAGCCGACTTAGATATTATCAAACTTTGACCGTTGTGGTGTAAACAGCTCAAGCAATCAACAAACAAAAAATGGTGCGTAAACAAACAGAAAAATAAATTATAAATAAACGCAAACAAAGCAAAGTAAAGAGAGACGAGAAAAAAATTTAAGTTCGAAGTTATCAAAAGAAAGAAAAAAAAATAAAATAAAAATATTTAACAGCTAAAAATAGCTAATTTCATATATATAATATTTAAAAATATATATGCTTAAAAATCAACAACAGCTTGTGCTTCGTGTCTTACTACTCAAATAGTGTCTCCTCTTGTGCAATCACTAATCAAATCTATTCCATTTCGTTTGTGCAGAAATTCTTCGTTGCCGTCTCCTTCGCCTTGCTGGCTGTCGCAGCTGCCGATGTCTCGCATCTCGGTGGTGGTGGCTACAATTACCCTGCTCCCATTCACGAGGAAGTAAAGTCGGAACCAATTGTACCACAAAACACCTACATCCCACCCGCACCACCAGCACCGGCACCGTCCCAAGGCTACAACTATCCAGCACCAGTGCATGAGGCGGTGAAATCGGAGCCGATTGTACCACAAAACACCTATATCCCTCCTCCAGCACCACAGAACACTTACATCCCACCCGCCGCACCCGTGCAGGAAGCTGTCCTCTCCGAACCAATTGCGCCACCACAAAACACATACATTCCACCACCAGCAGCACCACAGAACACCTACATCCCACCGGCACCAGTTCAGGAGGCGGTGCTCTCGCAGCCAATTGCTCCACCACAAAACACCTATCTTCCTCCATCATCCTCCCTTGGTCAAGACGGTTACCGTTACAAGACCGTTCGTCGTGTTGTCTACAGACGCCGTTTCTAGATGAGTCCACCGCTGTTGATTGTTTATTGTTGTTATTAGTTAATGTTGTTAATGAGGAATGTACCTGAATAATGCTTGAGTTCAAAATATAATTGTTGGAAATTTACTCTGTGGACTTTTTAATTGATGTCACACTTCACTTTTGAGCCTATAACTGACATTCATCCATTGGTCATCCAATGGAATCAACCTTTACACCTTTATCGTCTTCTTATCGTCTTTTCGTAAAAATTTCAAAAAAGAAAATCTCTCTAACTTAAAGTATACGACTGAGAGGACATCCCGCAAGAATATCGGGAATGTGTCTAAACACCATTGGTATGGTAGTACTCTGACAGGAGATGCATTCAGAGAAAACGGAATTGATTTTTTTTTTCACAAAAAAACAAGAAATTCCTCGAAGGAGACTCCAAAAATTAATGGAAAGTCTTCCGAGGCTCACTCCTCAGTGAGTAAAGAGCACGAGCTAAAGAAACTCTTATAACCACCCCATCGTCGGTTCTTGAATTGGTACCGCTTGTGCGGCTATAGTTCGAGGTACCAAGTGCAACCAGGTCCTTCTCTACCAGATCTTTCTAACGGAGTGGAGGTTTTCCTCTTCCTCTGTTTCCCTGGCGGGTACTGCGTCGAATACTCCCAGAAGTGGAGTGTTTTCATCCATTCGGACGACATGACGTAGCCGCTGTCTGTTGATTCGCTGAACTATGTCAATGTCGCCGTATATTTCACACAGTTCATCGTTCTGTCGACTGCGGCAATTGCCGTTGCCAATGCGCGAAGGACCATAAGTCTTCCGCAAAACTTTTCGCTCTAAAGCCGTAGCATATAGCATGACGGGACTGATGAGGGACTTGAAGAGTTTGGTCTTTGCTCCTTAAGAGCGGACTTGCTGTTTCAATTTCAACTCAGTCCAAAGTAGCATCTGTTGACAAGAATGATTCTGCGTTGGATTTCAAGACCTATAGACCTCTCATCTCTTCATCTATAGACCTCTCTGCTGAAATCAACGACCGCTGTCGGCAGAAGAATTTACATATAGAAAAGTCGGAAGAACGAAGTCGGTGTGGGATTATACTGTCTGTACTATACTAGTCAGCTTTATAAGTTGTCGGATCACAGCAATATCTTTCAAACAGTGGCTTTTGCTATTGGGAATACGGCGGAGCTAGTCTCCAATGCATCATAAAGCAACCTCAGAGTTAGCATCTACGTTTTGTAAAAAGCGAAGTAGCAACCAAGGCGTAAGCTCATTTCGCATAACTTCCATAAATTTCTTGGGAAACAGCGGAGTAGGGTAGCGACTTCATGTTTTCTGGGTACCAGCTGATGAGATAGTTAAGAGTGATGAAGGGCTATCATGCGAAAACGTGACCGATACTCGTAAACCCATGCCATGCCGCTGCAACGATCTGGACAAAAGCATGGTAGGATAGGTCCAAACGCGATGGAGCGATCTACCGGGATCAAAACTACAAAGTCACTTGTATAATGGTAGATTCGTAATATACAAAGGTCCAATGCACTCATGATACTAACCTACTGTTGGAGCCTGATCGGATCAATCACTGGTCACACTCTTGGCGGCAGTAGTTTGCTGTGTGGGGCTCACAGATCAAGATGAATGCAGGAAATGTCAAGAGCAAGTCACCAGAGAAAGGAATGAAGAATCTCTTATGCACTTGTTCCGCACTAGCAAGGCAATGCTTCAAACATATGGTAGCCCCGCGGTATCAGTAACTGGAAGCGGTATTGTTAGTGAGGCCGCAGAACCTTCGAAATTCGCGTCAAGCGCTGGCACTCTGAAGTACGTCTATTACTTAGGAACTAGGTAACACTATAGTAGCGCAAAGTACCAAAACTGGTTTTTCGCGTGGTTCATTAGCCTACCAGCCTAATTTGACATTAACTGAGATATGCGATCATATGTCTAAATGTGGGCAGCATTTTATTTAGTTTTGCATAACAATATTTATGCTTTGCCTACATTTAGGCTGAATTTAATTTTTTTCCAAATAATTTCGTTATAGTTTCTATACTGGGTGCACAATATAAGATTCAGGTACATACTTGTATTAAAAAATTCAAGTAATATAGTATCTTTGCCATGTTCGACTCACCACTTCCCTGCTCGCTTAGTTTCAGTGCTGCTCTGCTCTCTTAACAAAGCACTTACACGTGCAAGCCAGAACGAAGCTATACAATGAAACCAATCACAAAAGAATATGTGGCTAACTCAAAAGAGTGCTGTGACCACTTGCCATTCTATTCCCATTTGATTATGTCAGTCTATTTGATTTATACCAGCTCTCGTGTCTGTCTGAGTGTTTGCGCTCTTCACCACAATACCGCTAAAATGCCAAAAAAAAGTTAAACACGGGCGCCAGTCTTTCCAAAAACCACTTAAAAGCTGCGTGTGTGGAGACAACAAACAACAACAACAAAAAATTAATAAAATGAGCGAAAAACTGCAACATTATTTACGTGAGTATTATCAAGGCGAAAATCCATTAATGCTGCCGCCCACACAGTGCGCGCTTCTTCAGCGCTATGAGCGCACCTATAAAATCGGTGTGCAACATGGACATTTTCCCAGATGGCTGTTTTTGTTCGCCACTAATTTTCTGGCATACACGCTATTATTGTTATGTGCACACATACACACACATCGTTTTTTTTGCATTGTATAATACTTCGGGCAGTGATAAAAACAGACAAAAAACTCTCTAGCCAAATTACCAAGGAATGTCTGTGCATGTAGCATGTATAGTATGTATAGCGACGAGGGAACAACAAAAACACTGTAGTGCCAAAATTTTATGATTAAAATGTGAATTTAGCCGAAATTCGCCATAAACATGCAGTATAGCCATTTTTAGAAAATTGTGCTGCATTACCAATACATATGCACTTATATGAATGTATACCCAGCAGGGAAAGCAACTAGTTATTGGTTAATTTGTTTCATGTGGGAACGATGTAAAAGTCATTTTCTTTTAGAGAATTTAATCTACTTTACTAAACGGTGATTCATTTTTAAATGTTGTATTTCTTTGAAATCAGGATCTACATAGGAGGACCTACGAAAAAGCTGTCTTGCCGTGAGTAAGACTTTGTTGCTTAAAATTATCTCAAATTCAAAAGGCAAAGAGATTTATAATAACAATAGATGAATAAAGATAGTGATCGAACAACTAGTCAACATTTTTATTTTCTCTCTAAATAGCGGCTTCTCAAAAAAATTCTTTTTTTTTTTTTTTTAATTTACGCCTTAGAGCGGCAGAAATCGAAACTTTTATAAAAAATCTAGTTTTTTTTTTTATAAAATTCCGACATAACCTCCAGGTTGGGCAAAAAAGCGAAGCAAATTTTACGAGTCACTCATCATCACCACCCTGCTAAAGGTCATCCATTTTGAGATTTCCATTACTTTTTTAAAGAAAAAACACAGAAACTTCAAACTTAATGGGGAATATTTATTAGCATTCGAAAGAACAAATTTTTTTGAAGATTATCTGTTCCAATCTGGGTCTTAGATGGTCCATTCGTTGAGTCCAATTTTCTATGACTCGTTCGATCATTTCGACTGGTCACTGGCGAATGACACGGGTGACATTTTGCTCCAAGGCCTGAATCGAAGCTTGATTGTTCGCGTGGACTTTAGACTTTACATATCTCCATAGGAAAGAGTCTACCGACGTTATACCACACTATCTCAGAGGCCAATCGACCGGCCTGAAACGTGAAATTGTCTGCTCACCGAAGCGTTCTCTCAATGAATTCATAGATTAATGCGATGTCTGGGAAGAGGCGCCCGCTTGTGGAAACGAAATGTTGCCGAGATCACAAGCTTCAATTTCAAGCATGAAATAGTCGGTTACCATGACACGATAAAGGTCGCCATTGACGGTTACGTTCTCAACGGCATCATTTTTGAAGGAATATGGTTCGATGATTTCACCGGCTCACAAGCTATACCAAACCTTTGTTTTTTCTGGATGAAATGGCAGATCTAGAATATCTTCAGGTTGCTCTTTGTCCCAAATGTGGCAATTTTGCTTGTCTACATATCCATTAAGCCAGCAGTGGACCTAATCGCTGAACAAACTTTGGCTCAAAAACGTCCTAACTTCTTAGAACTTTTAAAGAGCCTATAGAGGGAAGCGATGTCACTTGGAAAAGTCGAGCGGCTTCAGTTCTTACACAAGCTGTATTTTGTACTCTTTGAATTAAAGATTTCGACGTTAAATGCGCCAAATCGTTCCATACGTCAGTCCGAGTTGCTGCAAACAGCGCTGAATCGACTCTCCGATCGCGAAACACTTTCTTTACAGAACGTGAAGTTTCAACAGCAAATTTTCTGAAAATATTCCCAATTATTTTTGCATTAGATTTTTCTTCAAAACAAAGAATCGATTTATTTAAATTCTGAAGTGGATATAACCCCTTAATTGTTGATGTCCTTCGTGCTGTCAACTGTTACGTCTTTCATTAGTCATATACTAGTCGTATACTAGTTCAAAGTGGTACAAAACTCTGTAGAGTTTCATATTTCTGAGTAGAGATTTAAGTTGGAGTTTTTCCGGTCCCTCAAGCTTTCATTAAAAAAACAGGTCTCGAGCATCACTTTGCTCTCTTGCTGCCCCAAGTTTTTCAAAAGTGTGATATTTTTCAGACTAGTTCGATTCCAGTCAAGGCTTCGTAATTATAGACTGTCGTTTTCTTAACTGTTTGAGTATTCCACTGCATCGCATATAAGCATATATTCATTTTGATATACATATATGTATGAAGTATATTTGTATATGTTTCGTGTGATTTGTTAGGCTATTGTTCCTTTATTGCTCGTGGCACTTTTATTGCCGTTATTTGTATTGTATGTGCATGCCGCTGAAAGAAGTGGCTGATCTTAGCATCGCATGTGGTATATAGCACAAATATAATCGTATATAATATACAGTTATAAATATTTGCAAAATATATATTTACAAGGTGGCACTCATGCTTAGCACTCGATGCACTATCCGATATAACCGTAAGAATTTCTTTTTTCTAGCGCTCACACAGAAATTGTTGTGGTCATTTTTATTGCCTCAGGGGTGTAAACAATGGCTGGAATTTACCAGAAACACTCACACAAATATGCAATTTATAATTTTCTATTTGCGAAAAATGCATTTAAAATGCAAAATCTTTGATAGATATGTATATATTTAATAAATATCATATTTTAAATATTAGTGTGGTTCAATAAAAATCGATTTTACTTTCACTTTACACTCTGAAAAGTTCCTAAAAAATTGTCTGCAAGTATGAATTTTAAATATTAATAGAAAGACTTTCCGAAAAGATACATATCTCAAAACAAAACATCCTACAAAAGAAAAACTTATGAGACCATTTATGTAGAAAGGAATGTATAGAGGGATGGCGAACCCGATTCCACAATCGATGACGCCGAAATAGATATTCCATTGCCCGACTATGATGAGGTTCGAAAAGCAATTACCCGCCTATTGAACACCAAAGCGGCGATTTGGCTCCCACGTCACTGTTGACAACAATATCCGGTGTGTTTAACGTGGATACCTGCTGACGACAGCCTTACTCCACGGCGCTCAAAAGCACAGCGGATTAAATTAATGCGCTGATCAGCGCCCTGAGAATGCTAAGCATTTTCAGTACCAGTTAGCAGTGTGGAATGGACACACTAACCACCTTGGTCGGGTTCGAGGCCCATCTAAAACCTCTGCCGTGCTTTGGGTCCGGTACCGGGTTGCAACGCAACTCCACATTGGACAAATGCCCTGCCTGCATTTAGGTTTAAACCACAGCCAGGAACGAATCTCCACAAAGGGCCAAACCCAATGAGCAGATTGGAGTTACCTCTAAGGGCTAACTGCTTCCCGTGGTACCAGAATTAAGTCTCCGGTCAGACCTCGTAGCCGAAGCTACTACCAGTTGAGCTTCCATACGGCTCTGGACTGGTGGCCAGGATTTTAGTCGCCTCTTACGACAGGCATGCCTTACCACGGGTATATTCGGTTTCCCCCCCGAACTACACGCAGGGGGAACGTCACTGTTGACAGTCAAACTTCGAAGTCGTGCATAATGTCGTCTATCTGAGAACCAGCTTTAAGTCCAACAACAACGACAGCCTTGAAATCCAACGTTGAATAACTCTTGCCAACAGGTACTACTTCGGATTGAGTAGACAATTTAGAAATAAAGTCCTCTCTCGACGAGCAAAGACCAAACTCTACAAGTCACTCATCATCTTTGTCCTGCTATATGGTGCAGAGGCTTGGACGATGACATCAACTGACGAGTCGACGTTACGAGTTTTCGAGAGAAAGGTTCTGCGGAAGGTTTATGGTTCTTTGCACATTGACAACGGTGAATACAGCAGCCGATGGAACGAAGAGCTGTACGAGATTTACGGCAACATTGACATAGTTCAGCGATTCAAAAGACAGGGTTACGCTGGCTAGGTCATGTCGTCCGAATGGAGGAAAACACTCCACTACTGAGAGTATTCGACGTAGTACCCGCCAGGGGAAGGAGAGGAAGGGGAAGACATTCACTCCGTTGGAAAGACCAGGTGTTAAGGACCTGACTACACTTGAAATCTCCATTTGGCACCAAACAGCGAAAAGGAAAAACGACTGTCGTGTTGTTTTAAACTCGACTATAACCGCGTAAGCGGTGTCTAAGCCAATAAAGAAGAAGATTTTGGCGATATTTAAAGAAAAAAATTAATAGTTTTTTTGGTTCACCCTAATATATATGTATATCTTTATATACTTTTTCGTTATTTTGAACGATATTTTCGCCTAAAGAAAAAAAATATTTTTAGTGTCACCCTAATGCTTAAGTATATATTTTTATTATACTTCAAAGAACATTTTATTTTATTTCCACCTCTAAACTTCAAAAGTCTCTATTTAAGGGAGAAAACATTCCCACAAATAACAGCGCCAATTCTGAACCACCCTAATATTAATACTTATATTTGCAGAGCGAATTTCATTACAACGTTATGATAATTTTTACGGCACTATATATATTTTATATGACATACAATATGCACATCTATCCACTCTAATAGCCTTACTGTGGTCTTAACGCTGGCACTGCCATATATTTTTGTTGGAATATATAAATAATGCCATAAAGTATATTTGCTTTTGTTTTTAAAGTTCAGTCATTATCTTATTTAATTTTGGTAAAATCTCAAATTTAATTATCAAAATGCAGCAAACTGACCTAAATATCGTTTTGACAGCAGCTCTTGAGTTTTCCACACACTTATCAAAATAGAATTAAGTTCATGAATTGTTTGTGATTCCAACTGTTTTGTATTTTTATTTTTCCACAATTGGAATTGGAACAATGAAAGCAGAAGCCAAGCGAAGCCCTACAAATATAATATAATAGCAAAAACAAATAAATAATGAAATTTCTGACATAATATTTCAGACTTTTGCGCAACCACACTGATTTCGAAATAGCAAAATAACCTAATTTCGGGCTTACACATACAAGTAGTATATACATACATATCAATATATAAACTGATTTACATGATTTCCATTATTTTTGCCTACGAAGGCAGAAACCGATTTTGGTTTGGCAAACTTTGCTTTAAATTGTTGTTCATTCAACATAAAACAAAAAAAAAAGAATTAAATTTAGCGCAGAATATATGCAAAATTTTACAGTGAGCGTAAAAAGTAAGCGGATTATATTTATAAAAAAATTTCCTCACACAATTCTTCACAAATCGACAGATTGAAAGTAGTCATTCCAGCAAGTTTTGGTGAAACTTTAATTTTCAAAAAAAAATTTAATTTGCTCAAAGAAGTCAAATAAGTTGTTTTGTCCAAAGTTCAAACTAGACTTCAGCGCTGACTCTGTTTAAATTTGAAATTAGTAAATTTCTGCTTAATAATCGAGCAATTCTACCCTTCAAGTACTTACTCTCCTACTTCATTCAGCCTTGTAGTTATTAAAACTGCTTCTCTCAGTGGGCGCTTTTTAATTACATTTACGACATTCAATCTTGTGAACTGTCAAAGGGAAACTTAGAATTTGCAGAAACTACAACAACAAATAAAACTACTTTTATTTATCTTCCTGCGCCAAGAAATATTACTTAAACTCAGCCACAGTCTCAGCTGAGTTGGCTGCGCTGTTTATTTATTTCTTATAAATTCAAAGCTTTATTTACTAATTTTCGCATTTGTGCTTTGCTGTCATTCATTTTTGGCATTTCACTCTTGTTTGTACACTGAAGATATTTATTTTGTGTTTATTTAAAATTGGCTGGCAGTGTTTTGCACTCATTTGGGTATTTCACTGGTGTATATGGTAGCGATTTTTATATAGTTGGGTTATATATATTTATATATAGCATTGATTAGTTGAAAAGGGAGACCCAAGCATGCCAGACCGCGTGTGATCGCATTTAGGCCAACATTAGACCCATTGCGCTCTCGAGTGGTAACCAAATTAAGTCTATGCAGCCATTCAGTGGATTCTCAGTCAGATCAGAGTGGTAAAATACCTAATTTTTTCTATCCCTGTTCCTCAATATCACTTCTCCGCTGTGGAATGAAGACGTTGTGGTTAGTTTTCGTGGATCTCCTTAACATGGTCGCATTATCAACTAAGCTCGATATCATTAATAAGGTCGAATATGACACCATGTCCATAGTGACGACGAGTCTGGCTCCAATGGCCTAAAATCATGAGTCAACTGGCCGTAAGCATTACACCAGTCTTCACTTGAACATATATTAACCGGATATTGAGGATAACTTCCATAGCCTTGGTTGATGTAGTTTTCATTGCGCTCGTAATCACTAGCAAGCAGGCCCGTTGCACCTGTTCTAGAAGTTTAATGCGGCACTGTGGAGCCTTTTTATGTAGGTAATGTCACTTATACAGGAGTTCCAGATTCAAAAGCTTTTGAGAGCTCTACCCTCAATATGTGTTCTCTATCTCAACTTTTTATCTAGAAAAACTCTCAGATATTTGACAGAGTTCCACTTCTTAAAGAGGGGAGGTTGTGAAAAGACATACTACTGCTTTCTCCGGATTGACAGTTAGGTCGTGACCATCTGCCCAGTTGGCGGACCCTTTTTATGAGCCGGGAATGACGAGTAGAATTATGAATACATTAATCAGTATTACCTAAATAAAGGTGGATAAGATGCCTTCTTGCAGGATGCCACAAGCGATCTGCTGAGCGATTTTTGTACCTTCAATATATGATTTAAACGGGCGAGCATTTTCTGATTTATATTGATAAAAGGTGCTAGGAAATTTCGATTGTCTCAACTGCTTCCACGTACGGTGCTATGGAATTCCAAAAGGGTGAGCCGAATTTGAAGCTTGATCAGATTATCGCAGATTCTTTCCATACTTTTTAGTATGAAACATGTTATAGTGACGGTCTATAAGATTTTGACAAGCAACAGCTTTCCTTTCTCGGTTCCGGTATGAATGAGTATATCGATTCACGGGGTTCCGCGGAGCACTCATTTGAATTTTCTGAATACATACAAGACTCACGGAACTCAATTAAAAGAATACGGTGGTTACAGCACGATATTGGTTGAAAATTTGGCCAAAAACTGACGAAGAATCAATGCAGTATGCGACGGAGTACCATCGTGCTGAAAAAACCAAGAGTTGTCGATCCGCAATTCCGCCTTCTTTTTACGAATAGCTTCACAAAAAAGACGCATGATACTCAAACAGTATTCTTTGTTTACAGTTTGACTAGTCAGAACGAATTCGTAGTGCACCGCACTTTGAGAATCGAATAAAACTGTCAACCTAACCTTGGTTTTTGACCTGTTTTGACGTGGTATTTTCAGCTTCGGCTCATCTTTGCGTCGATATTCGGCTGATTAATCGTCTGCCTTCGAATCGTAAGCATAAATCCAAGACTCATCGCCAGTAATAATAAATTTCATGACATCCTGGTAGTCGGAAGGCATTGTTTCACAGACGTTAACGCGACGCTGTTTTCCGAAAAAATTGGGTGATTTTGAAACGAATCGTGCTTTCCCTTTTCTTAGGCCCAAAAGATCTTTCAAAATGGTTTTCACTGATCCTTCCGATATTCCAACGATGTCAGTAAAATCTCTGACTGTTAATCGTCGATTCTCTAGCACCAATTACTCTATTTTATTTACGAATTGATCATCAGTTCAGTTGATGGCCGTCCTAGACGTGGTTCATCCTCAACGCCTACGCGACCTTTTTGAATAATTTGTACCAATCAAAAACAGTTGCCACCGGCAAATAATTTTAACCAAATGCATTTTCCAACATTCTGAATGTTTTGGCACCAGAAATGTGATTCCACGCAAAAAATTTATGGAACTTCTTTGTTAAATAATTTCACCGAATCGCCGAAAGCACTTTATGTATTTCAGAAAGGCAAGCGTATACTAAACACTAATTATTGTTTTGATGTGAGATTTGGCACAGAAGGCTAAGGCTGTCAACCAACATGGAAAAAATATTGCGACGAATGGGTTTTCGCGAAATTTAATTTAAATAGTCTTACTATTTTTGCTACACAGTAGGCATGACAGGGCTTAAAATTCAAAATAAAAAAAGATGATTTTGTATCACTTTGTAAGTAGAGTTACCACCTAACGCAGTTGAATACATAAATTAAATAAATTTGACGGTATATTATTTGATAAGGAAATTAAGAATATTAGTAATCAAGTTTTTTTGAAATTGACTCTAGGTTTGGAAATCAATCTTAAAACGGATTTTTAAAGTTTCAGCTTATATTCAAAACTTTAGCTTATTCTTAAGCTTTTTTGTTGTTTTTGTTGACATACTACGAGGTCATGTGAAATAGCATTAAAAAAATTTAAAAATATGTCACAAACTTACATACTTAATTGTTTGCGTACTTACATTTCATACATACTTATACAGCTCAGAAGTATCAAGCAAAGTGGTTTTGTGAAAATTTGCATAAAAAGAGTACGAAACGTATAGTCGTCACGTTCCTTCCTTGAAACTTTCCATCAACATCTTGACTTTGGAGTACTGAATTAATTATTTGTATTCATACGAGCGTATGCGGAATTATACACATACATATGTATATGAGAATATATAAAGTCAGGTATTGGATACATGAGCAATTAAATTTTGTTGAAAACAAATTGGCTGCAGTTAAATGAACTTCGAAGTATGCGTAGCTGTATAAACATAGTTTGTTTGTACTGTATTATATGAGACATGTAGTATATGTACATATGTACTCCATATGATTGCCATATTCTTGCAATTACGTGACGTCATTGCAACAGCAAAAATAAATAATAATTGAGCTGATGAAAAGTTGAATATTTTGACACAATTTATTGCTGCTGAAATCAACAACACACATACTTACACACTGACACACGCACACAAAGACTTGCATGTTGACGCTGGTGCCAGGCAGACTGCCCGCCGGCGTGTGATCGGCAGGCGCCACACAGTTTTGATAACATTTTTGATAGATTCGAGTGATGGATTATTTAGATTGTTCATTTGCACATGCATGAAGTGAAGTTTATTGCATTTTTGACGCTGCAAATACTAATTTGATTTAAAGGAAACTATATTTGCAATTAGCTGCGAGTAATTGCTAATGGAATTTATTGGATTTAATTGTTAGTGAGAAATTGTTAACGCAATATATAAACCAGTATTCAGTCGTCTAGTTTTTGTGAAGAAATACTGATTTAAATAACTTTAACTAAAGATTTTGAATTGATTTTGTTGACCGAAAAATAAAATTTTATATAAATTTTTTCTTACAGGTTGCCCTCAGCATATATAATATGAATGCAGATAATTGATAAACAGGTAAGCTTTGAAAGCAAAATTTGAAAAAAAAATTAAATATGAAAGATTTGGAATAATATAATTATAATAATAATAGTTGGCAACTCTTAAGCCTCTCAAATTTTATTTCAAAATTATATTCAATTTGAGTAATTTATGATTTATATTTAATATTTTTCGAAAATAATTTGAAAAGATATTGTCAATTATATTTAATATACAGCACATAAAATATTGAAAAATGTGGCAACTCTGGTGTATCAAAATCCATAAAAAAATGTTAAAATTAAAAAAAAATCAATATATATTTAATATAAACAGAATACATGCACTTATATGTATGTAAAGGAAAAACAAATGCTCTCAAATTAGTAAATGCAAAAGATGTGGCAACCCTTAATTTTTTTTAATTTTAGAAACTATTTTGTAGGATGAGCATAATTCAATACTGAAATAAATGATTTTGTATGAAAATATTTGAAGAATATGGCAACTCTGGAGCATACATACATACATACATACATATGTATATCTCGAAAATAAATTTGAGTCATTTCTAATTTGCCAAATCTACTCATCAGTATTTATATACTCAAATAAATGTACTGAAATTAAAATATAGGAGCGATGTGGTAACTCTTAACTTCCAAAATTCTCGAAAATAAATTTAGAAAATCTTCCAAAATGTTCGAAAGTAAATTTAAAAAATTTAATATGGTCTACTCAGCAGTATTTATATACTAAAATAAATGTTTGAGAAATTAAAATATAGAAATGATGTGGCAACTCTTAACTTTCAAAATTCTCGAAAATAAATTGAGAAAATTAATAATATATTTTTAATACGGCTTACGCAATTTGAGGACTTATATACATACATAATATGTAAATGTAAATAATTTTATGTGAAAATATTTAATTAATTTGGCAACTCTATAGTCTTCCAAACTGTCGGAAATAATTTGAAAAATTTTGTGCTTTACATTTAATATGATCAGCCAAATGTAAAAACTAAATTAAAACCTTTTATCAAAAAAAATAAAAAAGTTATAACATGTGGCAACACTGCAGCATACAGAAGTCTAAAATATACATTTAGAAAATTTATAGTGCATATTTAATATTATCAATAAATTTTTAAAACTAAAGAAATATTACTTCATGAAAATATTTAAGAAGTCTGGCAGCTCGGGAGCAGCCAAAACCTTCGAAAATAAATTTTCAGTATTAAAGTTTATGTTTAATATGAACATTATAATTTAAAGACTAAAATAAAAACATACAAGCGGAAATATTTGAAAGATGTGGCAACTTCGGCGTATTTTGAAAAACAAATTTAAGAAATTTTTAATTTATATTTGATATAATCAGCACAATTTTAAAGCTAAAAAAACTTTTTATTAAAAAAAATCATCTAAAATATGTGGCAACTCTGTAACATCCAGAGGTCTCAAAAATACATTTAGAAACTATATCATGTACATACGTTTAATACATATAATCTACAAAATTTTAAAACTAAACAAAAATTTCTAATAAAAATATTTAAAAGATGTGGCAGCACTGGAGCAGTCAAAACTTTCCGAAATAAATTTTAAAACTTAAAGTTTATGTTTAATATGAACAGCATTCTTTAAAAACTAAACCAAAAACTTTCAAGCGAAAATATTTGAAAGATGTGGCAACTTCAGAGCATTTTTAAACACAATTTTAGAAAAATTTTAATTTATATTTTATCTCAGCAGCAAAACTTTAAAGCAAAAATAAAGGCTTTCAACTGAAAATATTCAAAAAGTGTGGCAACTCTGGAGAAACTAAAAACATAGGTGTTAAAGAAATAAAAACTATTTATGTAATTCGATAAAAAAATTATATATTAATTATTACATATTTCTTAAGTATGATTAATAACATATGGCAACCCTTTTTCCAAAGTTTCTTAAAATTTTAATTACAAAAATAAATGTAAAACGTATTTCCTTGCCTTTATGATTCCTTTAGCACTTCTGGAAATTACTGAAATGCAAATGATATTACTATCCATTTTCAACAAAGTGTTAAACACAAAGCTTCTCTTTAATCAATTCCCCACAAAGAATAGCAATCTGTAGTCCACCACACTCTTGGTAGGTAAATTGTTGAGAATTCACATAAATACTGAAACAATTTTCATATTTTCTGAAACTCATTTACATTCCTTTGAATACAACACAAAGCTAAAACGATAAGAGAAGATGCTGCGGTTGAGAGCAAAGGAATGATATTCTACTATTGATAAAGTAATGAATGCGGAAGCGAAGGAAACAGTAAAATATAGATGAATGCTTTGAGAACAGCGTAGATGGCAATGGAAGACTGATTAAAGTAAATATTAAGAAAGGTGTAGGAGACCTTGATGTCCTTGTTTATATTAATATAAATTTCATTGGCAGCAAAAGGATTGAAATGGTCAAAGGGAAGAAGAAATGAGAGATATTAAAATATATTTTATAAATATACTATGTACTGTATACATATGTTCATATGTATATTTTTAATAAAATTTTATTTTATTTATGCTTTAACTGCTTTTCTTTATAACTGTTATCAATGAGCAAACAATTTAAAAAAAAAAAATTATTTTTTCTATTAAAGCTGCTGCATTTTGGAATTATTTATTGAACTTGAATTTAGCAAAGATCTAATGGATTATGGAACAAAGTTCTATATTTTGGGTTGTTGACACTTAGTGCCGATATAAATATATTTACAATGTCAGATGTCAATCAACTTTACCTTACATAAACTCTCTAAAACCTGACTTTAGATATCACAGTTAAACTGTGTTTTTAAACTGTGTAATAAGATAAGGGTGGCAACCCTTCTTGAAAATATATTCAAAAGTCATCATTCACAACCTTTTAAGTGTAGCGCACGTTACGGTTATATTTAATTTTTGTTATGTATTTATTTTAATATAAAATTTAAACAGTTGGCAACCCTATATATTAACATTTTTCACAAAAATTAAAATAAAATTTTTAAACTGGTGACAACGCTTTAAAAAATAATTTGTTTATTTGTAACAAATTCAAAATTCCGGAGGTTTCTCTTTTAATTCATTTTTTATTTAAAATTTTCGAACAGGTGGCAATATTCAAACATTTTAAAATTTTCGAAAATTTAAGATTTAAAATAACTGTAAATATTTTCAATAACTTTAGTTACCGATTTTTGTTATTGCTTCTTTCCAAATTGATTGAAATAAAATTACAAATTTTACAAATGGCAACCCTCCATGACAATTTTTAATTGTAAATTTCCTCAAACAATTTCTTGCAAAAACCACACCGCCTTACTCATTCCTTTATTATTATTTTTTTTTTATTTAATTATTTTAAACTGGTGGCAGCACTTTTAAAAAATATTGTTACTTTTATTCCTTCCTTCGTTTTTTGTCTTCTTGGTACTAATGTTTTTTTCATTCATAATGTTTGAACAAGTGGCAACTCGGCTTGAAAATATCTTTCATTAGCATAATATACATATGTAAATAGTAATTTAATTGAAATAAAATTTTATTTACTGCAGATGGCAACCTTCCATGAAAAATTCTAACTGTAAATTTTTTCATTAAATTTTTTGTAAAAGGCATATTTTTTTTCCTATTATTTTGGGTGAATTAAATATTATAAACTGGTGGCAACGCTTTTAAAAAAATATTACTTACTTTTAACGAATACAAAATTCCTTCAATTTGTGATGTGTTTTTATATTGAAGAATTTGGTTTAAAAATTTTAACAGGTGGCAACCTTTAAATATCACAAAATATTATTTTATTTGTAATTTGTTCTCAAATCTATTTCACATCTCTTTGTACATAATTTTTTATAAAAAAATTTTAACAGATGGCAACCTTTAAATATCATAGAATATTAATATAGGTAGGTAGGAGTGCAGCCCTATCGGGCTCAATTAGCACTTGATGTGCCATTTTAATATACTTGTATTTGCAATTTGTTCTCAAATCTGTTTCAGTTTATGATGTTTCTTTATAACAGCAAATTTTGTATCTAAATTAAAAAATAAGTGGCAACCTTAAAGCTGTTTTGGTACGAAAACATCCGGATTTTAGCACCATCGGTTAAAAGGAAAAATAAATCTTAACATAAAATAATTTCAAAATATTATGTAAAAATTATTTTGTATTCTCTTTTGAATAAAGGAACTCAAATTGACGCTGCTTCTGCCTTCTTAACTTTACGCCAACGCTCAGTCGTCTGCAATTTACTACTACACTTTTATCGCCTCAAGTATTACGGTGACTTTTCGCTGACATTCTTCCCACATAATATACATATGTACATATCTGCACCGAAAGTTAAGTTGTCAAAAATTTTACAAAATTATCGAGCACTTGTGCTGCAGCAGTGGGACATATTATTTCCATAAATTTTGGAAACTGCAACAAAACAGTTGCAAAAATATTTGAAAACTTTATGCATTTACGAGCGAGTCAATCACATGCTCATAAGCGATGGTGTAGAATGCGTAAGTCAGCAAAAGCAGTAACACTGCATAACCCTAAAAGTATGCTTTGAATTGTAAATTTGACTGCAGTGTGCGGTGCAACAGGGCGTATGATTAATTGTGTGCGACTGCTGGTGATGTGAACTCAAATATAATATATTCACTGCTGTATATACTTGATGCATGCGTCTGTTGCACCATTTTTGATTGCTTTAAAGCGAATTTGTAACTAAATGCTGGCAAAGAGGAATCACAAAGCGTGTTTGGGGAAGCATCATTGTATGTGTGTAAATATATCAAATGCAACGTTATTACTCTATTGTAATGTTTATATGTATGTGATAAGCATGTAAGCACTTATTTGCATACACACACTTATATCTAAATGCATATGGATATACATATGTGTGTTCCAGTTTTTGTGCGCCTTTGAGGAGCGCCTTCCCATTCAAGGTTGTTCATCATACTTGACGTCTTCCATTGTTTGCCTGAGCACTATCGTACTGGCAGCTTGTGTGCATGCAAAACCTCAATGACATAATTATATGTATCCAGCGTTGTATTTTTTGCATGCATGTGCCTTGGGTATAAACGTTTCCTTGTGTTTGTATTCCTGAAAACTCTTCACATCCCTCACTTGCTGTCAGTGGCCACAATTTGCGGTCTTTTGGAGATAAAAACGGATTTCAACAAGCAAAAATCTGATATCTGATTTTGGTTTCACGAGAACGTAATAGCTTGCGCTTATTATTTGCTACTTTGGTAAAGTAAGATAAAGCGAATAAGCGTTGAGTGGAAAAAGTAATTATAAGGGTGGGTGATAAAAGAAATGGAAGGGTGGGTATGTTCGAAATACTAGAAAATTTTTAAGATGACACCGGTTTACAGGCAGAATTTAAGATAAATTTGTAGTATTTTAATATAAATATGTAAGGAGCTTCAACAAAAAATACAAAATGATAGCTGAAATGACCAAATGTTTTTACCAAATTGGAAGAAATACTGTATATATTAAAGCATTAAGGGGTTACATGAGTTTCATCGGCTAAAAAACAGTTTTTTTCCAATTTTTTTCATATAAAAATTTAAATATTTTATGCGAATTTTTTTTTGTTACAAACATACACTATTAACAAAGAAATTCTGAAACTTTTGGAAAATTATATTTTAAGCCCGGCCATTGCGACACCATTTCCGATGACCTTTCGGAAAAAAAAGATGCGCCACGTTGGCAGGATAACTCCTTAGTGGACCATCTAAAGTGAAAAACACGTGTTTTAGTTAAAACCTTAATTTAGAACCTGGACGAAGGAAAAAAACTGAAACTTGGATTTTTGGCATGCATTTTTACAAAAAAAATAAAATTTCAGTAAAAATTTTGCGACATTATATTTTTCGAATAGTTGTAATCGCAAAAATCCTTCATCCAAGCCTTTAAGAATTGTATCTCAAAGACCTGTGCAAAATTTCATGAAGATCGGTTGAGTAGTTCTCTAGAAATCTAGCCAACTGCCTTAAAAAAACACTATCCGGAAAACGCGTTTAAAGACGGCGCACTTAACCTAGCTAGACTCGAGCGTACAAGTTCTCAGAGCTTTATCTCTGAAACTATTACTCAGATCAACTTGAAAATTTAGACAATATTCCAGATGTGTTGTAGTATTTAATAAGACAATAAAAACTTCAATTTTTTTAAACCCGTACTGTTCTTAAACAATAAATCACGCCAAATTTTGTTAAGAAATCTCGTAAAATGAAAAAAATTTTTCAATTAAGGGTATGATTCCGATGCCACAGTTGGTATGACAGCTACATGCTATAGTAATGCGATATCAGTGATACCGTCAAATGAGCATCCACTTGGGAGTAGCAATAATTATGTAAAATTTTAGATCGGTATCTCAAACACTGAGCGACTAGTTCGCGTATATAAAGACAAACGGATAGTTAACGGGCTCAGCTCGTCATATTATCATATTTGTTTTACATGTTCTCCGTCGTCCGTCCGACTGAGTGTAAGGAATTTCATTCAACGTGTATAAGTAAGCAGTTTTCAATGAAAAAGTTTAAAGACAATTTGTATCAGCTAATATTTAGTGTTTAAGTTTTCTGTTTCTGTTTCTTTTTCTGTTCCTGTTTCTGTTCATACTTCTGTAGCACATAGGGGAAAATATAGGTTATAACCGGGTAATAGTAGTATTTTATGTGCCATAAATGTCTTCATTTCTTAGAAAATTTAAGGATTGTTCATACAGCTGAAAAATTTGCAGTAAGCCTAAGTGTAAAGTAGTAAACGTTGCATACATGCCGGCGCAAATTTAGCAAATACACCAACCTTCTTTATGAAAGCAATTATAAAACAAGAAAGAACATTAACGCTAATATACCCTTCACAGGTGCATTTCTTTTAGTAACTATGTGTTCAGTTTGTATGGAAGCTATATGCTATAGTAATCCGATCTGAACAATTTTTTCGGAGATTACATTGTTGCCTTAGAAAATAATCTGTGCCAAATTTGGTGAAGATACATTGTCAAATGTGAAAGTTTTCCATACAAGAACTTGACTCCGATCGTTCAGTTTGTATGGTAGCTATATGCTATAGTTAACCGATCTGAACAATTTCTTCGGAGACTACATTGTTGCCTTAGAAAATAATCTATACCAAATTTGGTGAAGATACATAGTCAAATGTGAAAGTTTTCCATACAAGAACTTGATTCCTATCGTTCCGTTTATATATCAGCTATATGTTATAGTGGTCCGATATCGGTCATTCCGACAAATGAGCAGCTTCTTGAAAAGAAAATGACGTTTGCAAAATTTCAAAAGGATATCTTAAAAACTGAGGGACTAGTTCGTATATACACACAGAAGGACGGACAGACAGACAGACGGACATGGTTAAATCGACTCAGCTCAACATAGTGATCTTTTATATATATACCTTATAGGGTCTCCGACGCTTCTTTCTGGTTGTTACAAACATCGTGACAAACTTAATATACCCTGTTCAGGGTATAATTATTTAATGGCAAAATCACAAAAATTGTATGTTAAAAATTAAATATTTAATTTGAATTTTAATTTGCAAAAATAAAAATTTTAACTAATAGTGTTTACAATTTTTCAAAGATGAGGTAATAATGATAATGATTGGTAATGTCAACTTATTTATTTTTTTTATCATACGCACTGTCACACAATTTCTTTCAAAAGCGGTAACTCAAAATTATATATAATATAATTTAGTGACAGACTCTTTTTCGCTTCTTATGCTTTCATATTGTGTTTCAATGTGTCATCTTGCACTCTTTCAATACATAAGTCTGCTGAGAAATAGAGACACAGCTTCCTGTTTGCATTATGCAGCCAATGCATTGACTCAGTTGAAGTGAGATATACAAGTATGTATGGCGAACACTTGAAAACCGACATTTTACAACAAGAACAAAACTTTCTGTTATCGAGAACTGCTGATTTGCTCGTTCAGAGGCATATCTATGTCTATTTGTATTTGCACATATATATTAATATAAATTACACTTCTATGTATATATAAGGATACACATATATAGCACATATTTATGTAATAGTGAAATGTCTGCCTGCTGCAGCAGTTAAATATTAAATTGTACTCTTAATACCTGCACAAAACTATGCCAACCGCCTGCATTCTATGAATTTATATTAAATCTGTGCACGTACACACAGATATTTGTGCACGGCAATGTAGCGGCGAAATGCACTCAGCCTTGAAACGCACTTCAAATAGTCGCCGTGCTCTTCAGTGGTGCACAGGTTTCCAGGTGTGTGTTTGTATGCCAAGTGAAATGGAGATGACATGCACAATTGTACACATAAATATTTGAGTATATAGCTGGCACATATACACTGCATATATGGTTACATACTATATATATATATTTATATATATTTGTAGTATATAAATACATGTGTACCTGTATGTGTGTGTTTAGGTGCATGTGTATGCATGAATTGCCGTGCTTGCATAACAATAGCGATCTGCGGCATAAATTGCTGCGCTTATGTGTGAATACCAATGCATTCAGCTCATATAATGTGGCCGAAGAGGAAGACAATATTTGTATGTACATCTGTTTATAAGTATTTGGTATTTATGTGCAATTTCAGTTGCGTGAAATTGTTGGTTGCTTCGTTATTTGTCAACATGCAGCAGCTGCACAATGCGTTGTAAATAGTAATGGTAAGTCGGTGCGGCTTAGTTGCTTGAGTGTTGACTCAGCCACCGCATTATTTACGAGTACATACATACTTGTATATGGTACAAACGAGGTGTAAGAAAACAGCTCTCGTACACACAGTCATCGCACTATTTGCTGTTCGTGTGTATACAATGAATTCCTCAACGAAATTTAACCGGAAAGTAGTCGTTTCGCATGTCAGTAAGGCTGAGATATTAGTAAGTATTTATTAGACAACTATAATAGAATTAAAATATCTGCGTATTGAAACTTCAGTATGTGGCTGCTCATAATTTAGTCTCTATAGTTGTGAAAGTAGAGTTTCCCCACAAAAAAAATATTCGTGAACATTGACTCTAAATTCTTCCATCATTCCAACACAAAGTCTGCTTTGAAAAATACCTCCACATTAAAAGACTCGGACCACGGTCATCAGTAGCGTAATGACTCACTAATTTAAGATTAGACTGTTTTAAGTTGGCAATTAGTAAATAAAAAAAAAATTATGTTGGAAGAGATATGCGAGGTTTGATTCTAATGTTGTTGGAGCATGCTATAAGTCGGTGCCGTAGAAATAGACCCAACTTTCGTGGTCTGACAACTAGAAATGGTGAATTGATTCAACTTTTTTTCTTTCTAATTACCAAAAAGTACGTGTTTTTTGAACCTGAAACTAGTAAGATAACCTATAACTATTGGGTATGTAACTATATATTCCATTATTATTTCACTGCTCCGAACATGCATTGGAAGCTAGTCTTTTTTGGCGTATTTTTCCGTATAGGCCAGTCATTTGTAGCGTAAGCAACAACAGTATTGTTTTTGTTAGGTTTTTTCACTGAAATAAGTCGACCTTTGTGTTCTATTGTTCCTAGCTTTAATATGAAGAAAACCTCAACCGAAAATCATCGTATTTTGATGGAAGTATACCTGACAGAACTTGAAATGGTTTGCATGATTTAGAAGTAGTTATTTTGGCTTGGAAGACATAGAACGTCTTAGGCCACCAACAAAGTTTGATGAGGAGAAAGCAAGCGATGTCTAAAAATGCCCGCAATTTGCGACTAGACACGGGCCAATAACTTTTCAACATGACAACGCTCAGCTTCCTATTGCAAGAACGGTTAAAAATTAGTTGAAAAATAACAGGGAATCAAGATAAGAACGAAGGCAGCTATTTTATATTTTTTTATCGTTGAAAAATTGTTAGTATAAGCTCCACCCAAAGAGAAATAGGTGTCCATTTTTCAGTAGTTTAGAGAATTACATGGGTTTTCTCGAGCAAAAAACGGCATTTTTTAAAAATTCTTTTGTCCTATAAAAAATTAAATATTTTATGCAAACTTTTTGTTGTTACAAAGATTCATTAGAAAATTTTTTAAAATTTGCAAAAGTAAAAATTGTATTTTTCGCAGAGGTTTTTACAAAAAAAAATCAAATTTTGGTGAAAAATTGCTCGATGTTTCTTGTTTTCCTTTGTTTTATAAAAACTGTTGTTATTGAAACTT
The DNA here is from genome assembly GCF_024586455.1 of Bactrocera neohumeralis. NCBI lineage: Eukaryota > Metazoa > Arthropoda > Insecta > Diptera > Tephritidae > Bactrocera > Bactrocera neohumeralis. The sequence continues at coordinate 16,262,492 of NC_065923.1, forward strand.
ATCATCCTTCGTACAAGAACTTGTAAATTATATCTGAAAGACCTATGAAATTTTCACCAAGATAGGTTGAGTAGTTCGCGAGAATTGCTTATAACCGATTTGGAACAGTCTTGAAAGAATTAATTAACTATGCAACTGACCTCGAGCGTCCAAATTTTGGAGACTGTGTCTCTAAAACTATTACTCGGATCTACTTGAGCTCGGAAACAACATCGGCTAAGCAAAATAATCAGATAGAACAGTTACCAATCACTTGTTCTTGACTGTAAGATGGATGACTCCCAACCCAGCTTTCATAGCTTCTGGTGGTCACTAAAATAATATGTGGCCTGCCTTGTCCTCATGGAATACAATTCTTCTTTATTAGCCGCTTCTGAGTGATTAACAGTACAGTTGACAGTACAGGTACGAGTTAAACGTTTGGTCGTTGGGGAGTAGTTGGAGACTCCCAACAATAACTGAGTTCCTGCTTATCACACCAAACATATAACAACAACTTTCTTTTTGTTCGTGGTTTAACTCCTGGAAAATCGAAACAGCGGTTACATGATGATCGGACTCAGTCGACGTCTGGACACTATTTCTATACAACATATCATCATATAACATTGACTTAAAACCAAAACAGCATTTTTCGGCAAAATCAATTTTTTTGTTTAAAATAGTCGCATGATGCCAAATCATGAATCATTTGTATTTGTATGTAAAATATTAATGGTTTCAATGACGCTTTTGGTCATTAATAATCGTTCCATATCAGGTGAATACGGGAAGTGATTAATGGTTAAAATGTGAGTTTTGGTCAAATAATCGGTCACAATGATGTCCTTCGAATGTTGGATTATGAACAACTTTTGGTCGTCAGTCAAATTGTGCGGAACAAACCGTGCACACACCTTTCATAAGCCCAAATGTTCGGTCAAAATGCGATAAATCGATGTCTTGGAGAAGTTCAATTCCATTTCCAGGAGTTTCATTGATGATTTCGGCTGATTTTTGATGAATTCACGCACAGTTTCGATGGAATTTCCGGTGATCACGGATTTTGATTGGCCCACATGTTGATCGTCATTTATGTCCTCATGACCACTTTGAAAACGTTGAAACGGGATAGGCAATTATCGCCATAAACCTGTTTCATCAATTCAAACGTTTCGGTAAAAGTTTTTCCAATTTTAAAACAAAATTTAATATTGGCTCTTTGTTCGGAGCTCATTTTCGCACCGATAACACAAACATACTGACACTTAAAACGCAAAAAAATTTCAATATCTATTTCTATGAAATGTCAATGAATTCTCATTGGAAAATCGATAAAGATAGCAGATTCTAACGCATCAGTCGACATATAGATGGCACCACCAGGGGGCGCTAGATTCGAAAAGTCCTGTTTACTTTGGAATCCCCCTTGTATGACATTGCATAAAAGCATAGCAGGTCTGCTTAAAAAAATATGTGAAGAAAAATTCACTAATAGAACTGGAGTTCAAATACAATAATATCGAGCATAGACTAGCTCGTTTTATGGTGAAGCTAGAAATACTGCAAAATATACTAAATAACAGTAATCTCTAGACTCCAATTGTGTTCAAGGATTTTCTTCCGAATTTGCTGCATTGCCATTTTTGATGTCAATACTCGAAATATCTACCAAAATATATTTATATTCATTTTAGCCTTTTCACTCCTCTGCTCACTAGCTTACAGGGCAGGTTATTTTTGAATTTAGAAAGATGTCGAAATCTGTTTTTTTTTTTTTGGACTGGAAAAAACTGTTACATTGTTCAATATTTGCTCAACATTGCATACAAAACAATTTACCTGCACAAATATTTCGTTCGACTTTTTGTTTATTTATTTTCCACATCAAAGATTACAAGCAGCCAAGCAAAAAATCAATGTCTTTCTATGTGCTAACACTTTTTTCTCCCATGCGCGCGCTACATGCCAGATTATGAGCATGTGAGACAAGTGAAAGTAAATTTCGGAAAACCGAAATGCAGAAACCTTCAATAGCTTTGTGCTATTTGCGCTCATTTTTAGACAGCGCAAAATATGAAAAATATGAAAACATCCGACTTATGACTCCGTGAAATTGTTTGTCATCTTTTGTTTTCCAAACAAGACACTGGCACTTGTAATGTTTTTTTTTTCACACACGTCTGTACTTTATGCTGAGCACAAAATCCACTTTTTACTGCTGTCACCATTTGATTGTTTACAGCACACGGGAAATACCGCTTTATAGTAATTTTTTGCATTTGTATGTGTGGGTAACCGTTAACGGAGTAAAGACACACACATATAAACATACAAAGAGCTGCATATGTGTGTTCATTCATTGCTGCTTTTTTCGCCAACTTTTTCTCTTGACAACATTTGACAGCTTTTGGCGTTGGCTGCAACAGCAACAACAACAATAACAACCACAAGAGAAATTGAAAAACTTTTTTGGCACGAATGCGATAGAGCAAAAAGTTAAGCAAAGCCAATGCTTTATTGTTGTTGTTGTTTGTAGATATGCAGCAAATGCTATCAACTGTCAGGTGCAACGTGGCGTATGAGTGTTATGTATGTCAGTGCAGCGTGTTGCCGCAGCAAAGTGGCTGCCGGAAGTAGAAGTCTTATTTGCCAGCGGACACATGTGCGACTTATCGCTTTGTTTGTACGAATATATATATGTATATATGTATGTATGTTTATATGTATGTTCGTTTGTTTGTTTGCCTGTACATGTGCTCTACAACTATGAAATTGTCTACTTTGTTGACATAGAATTTATAGTACGGTTAGTTACGAGTTTGTAAAGCTGCCGCCGCGGCTGCTGACAAGAGTTTTAACTGCAACAAAAAGTACATATATATGTACATATATGACTTGTGTATGTTACTATGTACAAGAGAGATATATGTATATACGCACTTGGGAGTACATTTGCAGTTCAAACTATCGTTGCAAAGGTGGCTGATACGAGTAAAGCAGGACAAAGTCTCAACGAGGCTCGGTGCGGCTCAACTGGCAGTCGGTAGGCCAAAATCTGCTTAAGTACGTTCAGTCGTAGCGCATTGTGCTTGATATTTGCAGTGTTGTAAGCGCTCTTTCACTTTGTGTCCTTTGCGACTGTGGGAGTTGCTTCGCAAGCGCGCTTCGCTACATATTTACCTACATAGCGTATGAGAGCACTTGCTACCACTTTGTAGGTGCTTCACGAGTTCCATTCATATACGTATACACTAACAAATTTTGAGTAAAGTTTTTTATTAAATTAATGATATCCTTAACTCGTTGAGAAGTGCAGTCACATGCTGTTGAGCAAATGAAATATTGAGTGAGAAGTGTGTTGCGCCTAAATGTATGCTTCATAGGTATATATTTTCATTTTGAAGATTAAAATTACAACATAACAGACAACGGGTGTATGTATGTATATGTTGACTTCGATTTTTTTCCACTTCAGTGGGTTTGGTGAAATTTAAAAAAGGTACAAAGACTTAGATATTTTTTCTTTAAAGGAGTTGCGGGATAATTTAACAAAAAAAAAAATTACAAAAAAAAATAAAAATTTTATATTTATAAAATATATATATTTTTTTCAGAAAAAGTTAATTTTTCCACCAACGAACCGCCTTAAGTAAAGTTTGCCTTAAATATGAAGAAACTTCTCATAAAATACATAAGTCGGCTTAAAACTGGTCGAAATAGTAAAATAAAAAGCACATAGTGGGCAAATATGTAAAAGATGAAGCTCTCAACAAAGTAACTAAAAAAAAGTCGAAAGCTCAAAAATGTGATTTTAATTTGAAAATATTGATTGTTTTCTTATTTTTATTAGCTGAAAGTCGTAAAGGTGACTGTTGAAAAATTGTGCAGATTATTGTGTTCTTTGAAAACTCAGAATTCGAAGAGGAATATTCAGTGTGAAAACTATGAGTACGAGGGCTGCTATATATATTCTGACCTAGGGCAACACTAAGTGTTGCCAGGGGCAATTTGACATTTCCATTGGAAAGTTTGACATTTTTAGCATAACATTACTCAGAACTTTTTGTCATTTAATCGTGAATTGTTTTAAATTTAACTCGTGAACATTTTCGTGCGATCATTAAAAAGAGTGATTGATAAAATCTTTCTATGGCTGAAGCACCATCCAATAGCACTGTGAAAATCTGGTACAACGAACTGTGAAAAACATTGTGCCAGAAAACAACGATCACGTGAACTTTACCTTCAGATAGAGGCATCTGTCAAAGTCTCCCACCAACATTTCGATATTGCATGAACACCTGGCAAAAAAAGGTTTGTTTTCGTTGGATTTTGACAATCGCTCACTCGTGTGGAAAAGAAATGCTGAAAAAAAAATACGATCGCGGTGCTTCAAAAGACGTTTATAAGACGAATCATAGGATGCGTATGAGCCCAAAACAGCAAAAAAAATAAAACTTTTCGTTGATAAATATGCCTATTTACATTATTAGGCCAGAAATATATATGGCATACTTTATGTCATCTGGATTCCTTAAAAAAAAAAATCATTTAAAAATAGATTTTAAAATTTTTGCATATATTTCTTCAGCATCAAAAGTAATTTTCACTCCGACTGAATGCGTTTTAAGAAAAATATACCGTTACATTTGAAAGATTATATTCACCAAAAATATCAATAATTAATAAAAATTTGCAATAAAAAAAAGATTACCAAAAATTAAATAAAAATTGCAACAAAAAGTAACAGCTGAAATTGCCTTTGCAAAATTTTCTTAATAATAAAAAACCTAATTTTCAATATAAACATAGGAAAGGATTCAGCCAAAACTAGACACAATAAATGTTTTATTGCAGTACTATTAGAACCCTGTATATTTAAGAGCTTACATCAAAGCAATTAAAACCACAACATTTTAACAATTTTAAAGCCATGATTATTATAATACTTGGAATATACACTGTAAATTTGCCTAGAAGTTTATTAAACCTAGATCAGCGTGACAAGATGACTCGATTTAGCCACACCAGTCGGTCCGTCTGTTTATATGCGATTTAGTCTTTCACTTTTTCAGTTATCGATCTAAAATTTTAGACACTATTTTTACTTCCCAAGAAGCTGCTAATTTGTTGGAAACGCCGATGTCGGGCCACTAAAGCATATAGCTGCCACACAAACTGAACGACCGAAATCAAGTTTTTATATGGAAAACTTTTTTATTTGAAAAGATTTCATTACAAAATTGGGCATGAATAAATGTGAGAAGTAGTGATATATTTTACAAAGATATTGTTCAGATCGGATCACTATAACTTATAGCTACCATACAAATTGGTTGATAAAAATTAAGTTATTGTATGGAAAACTTTTTTATTTTTAAAAGATAATTTCACGAAATTTAGCATGAATCTTTATGCAAGGTAACGGTACAATCTCCGAATATTTTTTTTTTTAAATCGGACCACTGTAGCACATAGCTGCCATACAAACTCACCGATCAATATTTGGCTCTTGTATGGAAAACTTTTTTGTTTGACGAGATATCTTCACAAAATTTGGTATAGTATATTTTCAAAGGTCATTCTATAACTTCTAAAGAAATAGTTCAAATCGAACAACTATAGCATATAGCTGTCATACAAATTAACCGATAAAATCAAAAAAAGGGTAATTTTATACCCTTTCAGGCTATTAGAAAAGCAGTTGAAAGGAATTATAGCTTCGATGCAGCCGAAAATAACATTTTTTGTTCTTAATTTAACATATGAAATTAGCATATATATTTTCAAAATCAGACTTGGCTTACTTGCTTTGAAGAAAATATACTTATTTGCTTAATTCGCACAACCTTCATACAAAATAAAAAAAAAAAAAACATATGAATGCATTTTTACCGCAAGAAAAATCGTACACCCCTAATAAGCATGCAATTTCCCACACCCCACATATGTATGTGAGCACTTATATATGTTGGCCTCAAGGATGCACATCACGCTTGACATTTTGCATTGTTTGCCTTTTTCGCACTGTGCCTCCACTATTCTTCCACTGTCTTCCTTGGCATGCACATAAATTCAAACAGACGCACGCGCGAGTATGCAAAATTACATATACACATATACTTACACAAATCACATATGTGTACATGTTTGTGTGTATATTTGCATGACGGCGAAAGTTGTGGCATTGTTTGCCCTGTTGGCCTATTTCTTTTTGACCCCACTTTTTCGTACTTGTTTACCATAATTTGACGCACGCATACGCGCACAAACAACTACAACTACTATGTATATACATATGTGCATTTGTGTATGTGCGTTTGTTGCACTTTTGCTACATTTTCATGTTGATCATAATTTTTAATGCCCCGAGGAGTGCTGTAATTTTCTTAAACTGTGCGCACACTTATACAAAATAAATATATGTATGTTTATATGTGTGTATGTGTGTGCCTTTTGCATATATTTTTATGGTATAAACATAATTGCATATGTAGATTAAGCGCTCCGCCATTGCTTGTTAACATTGCTGGCGCGAAAGTGGAAAGCAATGTCATGAGAAAGAGATTAAAAAGCATGCAACTTATTGCCTGTGCAAGTGTGTGTGTGTGACGGCCAAGTGAAGAAAGCGAAAGCTTTTACTTTTATTGTACAAACAAAGCATAATATTCATACATTTGTCGTATAAATATTTATTGGTTTTGGCCATCATCTCGAAGCTCTAAAAGCCAAGTAATTGCCTTGCTCTGCTATTTATAAATTTTTTATTTAAAAGCGAACTTCTTGGCAATAAAATTCTGCGTTGGAAGTAAACCTATTTTGAGTATAAAACTCTTTGGTGGATCATTTTATTTTCAAGCAAAAATATTTTTAGAACTCGTTTGATTCTGCCTGAATTATCAATGCAATACTCTTATCGGTTGAACTGAATTTTGCTGCTGCTTTCATTGCACTTCTTTGTCGCATGTTTTAAGTTTCTTGTTCTGTGGAGATCATATATTGAAAAGCTATTTTTGGACTAATTAAAAGTTCTGTGTAATTAAGTCATGCATTCCAGCTTCAAATTCTAAAAGAAATGTCTTCATGCTGACCTCAAAGTCTTGAATTTATAATTATACCGCATGTACTACTCAAATTCTTATGGAACAATCCAGAAAATGTAAAAATTAAAAAAATATATATATTTTCAATTAAATACAAAGAAATTCTTTACTCATTTTTCCCGCCTTTGACTAGGAGATACGATTTTTTAATACCAAAAACGCTCGCTTTGCGTCCGATGATATACATTGTGACAAAAACCACTCAGAAATTGCAATAAAATTCCCCAGTTCAATGATATTTCAAAAAAATGTATTCTGCTGAGTTGGTAGGACTGTCCTTAATTACTATGCCACATATAATCGCTATCTGTGAACCAGTTTTTTTACAGCAGCTGATTAAGTCGGTTGGTATTTCGTTGTGATTATTACAATAGATAAAAATATCGAACAAAGCATTTGTCACAAATTTTGTATTTCGAACCAAATTTCGTTTGCGAAAGCGTTGCAAATGTTGGAAAAGGCTTCGGTGATTTAGTTTTATCAAAAACACAAGTCTACGAGCGGCATAAAATCTTCAAAGACGATTGAGAGATCGTTAAAGGCTTGTGGCATTCTGGATGACCTTCGACTTCTTCAATCAATGAAAATATTGAAAAAGTGAAGGACATGGTCCTTGAAAATCCTCAGACAAGTGTTAGAGAGATAGAAGAAGAGCTCGACAACTCTCGTGAGTCCGTTCGAATGATCTTGGTGGCTATTTTTGTATGAAAGGCGTTCTTGCTGGACTCAATAAATCAATAAAGAGTTCTATTTGGCTGTATTGAAGCGTATGCGGGAGAACATCCGTCGAAAACGGCGGAAATTGTGGAAGAACAATTTATGGATTTTACACGATGATAATGCTTTACCGCATTGTGCCTCGATTGTGACCGAAGTTAAAACCAAAAACGCAATGAAGACCATCAATTAACCACCGTATTCATTAGATTTGGTTTTGGTGATTTTTTCTTGTTCCTCAAACTGAAATTGCCGTTCCGCGGTACCCGTTTTCAGTCGATCGAAGCGATAAAACAAAATTCGCTGAAGGAGCTGAAGGTCATCCCAAAATGTGCTTATGAAAAGTGTTTTGAGGACTGGAAAACTCGTTTGCATAAGTTTATTGCATCTGACAGGGTATTACTTTGACGGCGACAAAAAAATATTGATAAACAAATACAATTTCCGTTTACTTTTTTCATTGTGGAGATCAGACCACTGTCTCATACAAGTATATGTAGTTACCATATAAAGTAACCGACAAAAATCAAGTGCTTATATTGAAAACTTTTTTATTTGACAAGACATCTGCACCAAATTCAGCATGGGTTATTTCCAAGGGTAATGCAACAATATCCGAAAAAAATTTTCAAGATTAATGAACTATAAGAAATAGCTGCCATACAAACTGGTCGATCAAACTTAAGTCCTTGTATGGAAAATTTTATTATTTGACCAGATTTCGTTACGTTTCGTTGCTCATTTAGTTATCAGCAGCCGCAATTAAGGGGGTATTCTGGTCTAGAAATTTAAAAAAATCTAAATTTTTTTTTATATTTTCAAAGTTTAACTATTCAAGAATATGTGTACAAGAGGATTTTTCAAAATTCAAATTATTTTCGGAGATATAGGCATTTTTCTGACCCGGCATCCAAACTGTTTCGGCCGGAACTAATCGAACAAAAGACTTTACGCGAAACTTTAAACGCGTTTTTCTCAAAACTGACTTTTTCGGCACGATACCCACGATTTCTCAGGTTCTACTGGACCGATTTACTTGAAATTTTTATAGAGTCTTCTTTATAGGCTTGTCTATGGTTGAACTAGCCCCATCCCCAAATTTTTATTTTTATTATTTTTAAAAAATTCGAAATAGTCCGAAAAAGTGATCCAAAAAAACTTTTTTTTCAGGCAGTCGCCATTTTGTGAAAAGAAATTTTTCCCACTTTTCCGTAGTTCCGGCCATTGCGACATTATTCTAGATTAATAATCTTTTTTTTTTGGTTTCAGATAACTAGGAGGGTTGAAATCATGGGTATGGTCACGTGGAAATTTTTAGAGACCCCCCCACTTCGTCAGCTCATAATTTTTGAAATTTTTTACTTTTTTAGTTTTTAATTTTTTTGTACTCTTCTAAAATTAACAAATAACTAATAAAAAAATGGATAGTAAAAATGTTAATTGCCTTTTTTTACGGCACTTTAAAAATTACCTGAAATTCATGCTTCTAGACCAGGTATTAAGGGGGTATTAACTGTTTTCTTGGTTTTTTAAAGTTGGCTCCAAGTTTGAAAATATCTCAGACTCCTTGTACCTTCCAATCAAAATTTTCTTAACAAAAATGGCATTTCAAACATTTCAAAAATTTAAGTCCTGTAATAGCCTCCATAGTTAGAGAACTAAGACACGGGAAAAAAAGATGTAAACTACGGTGCTAATAAATCCGGAATACCGATTTATTATATATATAAGCATGGTATCCTGCAGAAATAAATGATAAAAGAATAAATCAATAAACTCGAAATTAATTTTATTGGAAGCTAAATTATATATATTTATATTGTATAAGAACCTATTGATAAATATCTTGTATAGTAACTGTGTGTGTGTGTGCCATAAACGGCTCCACAACTGCAAACAGGAAATATATAACAAAGCGAAATCATTCAACTGATTGATGTAATATGGAAAAAAGAAGTAAAGCAGTAAACTAAATAAGCACATATGTACCCACACCAATGACCTACAACCTATATATAATATAATAAATTATACAAACATATGTATAACCATCACAAAAGTATTTGTGTATTATAACCCATAATAAACCATTGTGCCGGTGAGCATATTTCGAATTCTTTTATATTTCGAAACGTGACAGGTAGACAATCATATTTCATACCTCGCAGTTCGACTTGTTCACTGACTTCGTTGTTCGTGCATTCCAATGTGGCTTTGTCGCCGTGGCCAGCAGCAACCCCAGCACAACTCCTTGCTCACACTATTATGCCAACAGTCTTTTGTTGTTGTTGTTATACACTCGCCTCTCATATTTCTCATGCACAGTGCGTTCAACTGCGAATTTTCCACTTGACTTATTGCAGCTGGTGCCTTTGAGTTTCCATTAACTAAGCAAAAATTCCACTTTAACTTCTCAATGTACGCTCAATCGATTTTCAGTTGCCCCGCCCCGCGCTGTTTGGTGCGCGCAAGTTTTCGAGTGTTGAAAGTTATTGGCATTTAATTTGGGTTTCTGAATATCTGCGGTGAGGCGTTCGCCCGCCGATACCAATGACTTATTGGTTTGGAGAGAAATATACTATGAATTAGCTGCTTTCGGAGGAATAATTTTATTGCAAGTTCAGTTAAGTTTCTATGAGATGTGTACACTAATCTTGTAGTTTGTTGTAATAGGTCTTCAGGGTGTTTTATAAATTTGTGCATATCGAACTTTAATGTAAAATTACACATAGTTCTTATACTCTGGTATTTTTCTCAAAAACTCGTAAAGCCGGTTTATCGGATTTATCATCGTCCAAGCCTCTGTACCATATAGCAGGACGAGGATGATGAGTGACTTGTAGAATTTGGTCTTTGTTTGTCGAGAGAGGACTTTACTTTTCAATTGCCTACTCAGTCCAAAGTAACACCTTTTGGCAAGACCTGTTCTGCGTTGAATTTTGAGGCTTCCATTGTTGTTGGTGTCAATGGTGGTTCCCAGATACACGAAATTATCTGCAACTATAAGTTATGACTGTTAAGAGTAGAGTGGGAGCCTAGTCGCGAGTGCGAGGACTGCTTGTTTGAAGACATGCGATATTTCGTCTTGTTCACCACCAAACCCATTTGCATTCGCTTCGTTGTCCAACTGGAGAAAGTTGAGGCCTGATATCAATGTCTCGGTGTACGCTGGCAAACGAAGGTGGTATTTTCTTCTACTTAGTTCTGTAGCTCGGATGTTTTCTGATTGAAGAAGTCGCACGAAAGAGATTCGCCTTGTCTGAAACTTTGTTTGGTATCGAACGGCTCGGAGAGGTCTGATCCTGAGGGAGCTTTTGAACGAGTTTACACAGCGGTTGATTTTGCGGATACCAAATTCAGATCGGTGTTGCGGCATAAGGTAAGTCGGTAATCCGATCGAAAGCAGCTTTGAAATCGACGACGAGATGGTGTGTGTTGATCCTCTTTTCACGGTTTTTTTCCAAGATTTGGTGAATGGTGAATATCTGGTCAGTTGTTGATTTGCCAGGCCTAAAGCCACACCGATAAGGTCCAATAAGTTTGTTGACGGTGGGCTTTAATCTTTCACACAATATGCTCTTTTGTGAATTAAATCCCAATCATTTGGCATACTTTCATCCACAATATGTTGCAAAGCAGCTAATGCTTGCAACTTGCCAGTTCTTATTCGCAGTATTTGAATAGCTTGGCTAGCAATTCATCGGCGTTCGCCACTTTGTTGTTCTTCAGACGGGTATTATATGTTATAATCAATAATCTGTGCCAAAATTCGAGAAGATATTTTTCCAAAAAAAAAAGTTTTCCATACAAGAACTTGACTATGTTCGCAGTTTATATGACAGCTATATTCTTTGTTGATCCGATATCGGCGGTACCGACAAATGAGCAGTTTCTTTGGGGGAAAAAGGACGTGTGGACAATTTCTTATAAGTTGTGAGAAGAGTTAGCGTATATTAAGACTGACAGACGGATATGGCTAAACCAACTCAGCGTGTTTAGCCTATCGATACGCACCATGTTCAAGATAGTCAATGAGTTATCTTTATATGTATGTGCTTGGTTTATGGAGTTGCTGACGTTTAATTCTCTGTGTTGCAAACTTATTGCCTAACTTAATATGATCTGTTCAAGGTTCAAATTGAAAGATGTTTTTTGAGGTTTAGAATTTTACGACTCTAGAAGTAGCTCTTGCATTTGCTAGAGGATTTGCTATACTTATAGGGTAATTTGAAGTGAAAAGTTATTTCTTAGACGACTGATGAGTGTAATAAGAAAGATAAGCTTAATACAGAAAGTTCTCAAACACAATTTTGTTAACCTAAAATCATGCACCGAAATTTCCAAATTAATTGCAAAACGGCATGGCATGGCAAGTAAAATATGAAGTTTAATCTCATGTGCGCGAAATATAAAATTTCAAGCAAATTTTCGCTTCCGGCTGTTTGTTGGAAGCTTTTGCAATTTTTAATTAAAATGAAAAGAGTTCCGCAAAATAATGAATATTATAGTTTCACTTCCGCCGTGCAAAATGTATGTAGATAGCAGACATGTACTTATGCAACACATGAATAAATATATATATTCTTGTCTACATATATATGTATATATATTAGGGTGTTTTTTTTAACTCTAAATTTTTTTAAGTCCCATCACGAAATTTCCTTGGAAATACCCTAAAAAAAATTCCCTGAAAATTTTAGAAATTTTATTTTATATATACCATCTATAAAAATTCTATAAAGCAGTATTAATGATAGTGATTTTGACCTCGGATCTTTTTTATAGCAAATAAAATTTCCTACAAATTTTTCATTTACATTTTTTCTATACCTCATGTCATTTACGAGATATATCCAAAAAAAAAAAAAGCGAAGTTCTTGGAAAAATCGGGTTTAGAGCCCCGTACTACCTCGCCGGTGTGAGTTACGACTTTGTTGCACTGGGCACTTTTGTAGAGTGAACAATTCTGAGAAATATGCGTCTAACGTCAAAGCGATGCCATAAAATACCTCTGATCTGTAGGAATTTAAAGATAAAAACTCGCGATTGAAGTGTATTTTCTATGGAAAATATTTACAGGCCTTGCTTCAGTTCTTAATGTTAATATTAAGGGCTAAAATTTTCAGGGAATTTTTTTTACGGTATTTCCAAGGAAATTTCGTGACGGAACTGAAAAAATTAATAGTTCAAAAAAAAAAAAAAATACCCTAATATATATATTTATATATATATGATTGTATATACATAAACATATATTAGGGTGCATCAAAAAACACGATTGCTTTTTTCACTTCGTGCTCTGAAAAGTTGATCGATATACATCTTTAAGAAAAGCTCTGCAAGTATCAGCCCTCATTTGTAGCGAGAAGGTCTTCCACTTAAAGATTTTTTATGTTTTTCTTAGAGCTATATATAAACCAGTTTTACAGAGTACGAAGCGCAAAAGACATCCCCTTTCATAACACACCCTAATATTTATACAAATGGGGTTTATGGCGCACTTAATGCGCTTATGCAAACATTGCCTAACTAACTGCACATCAACAATATTCGCGAACAGTTGTTTTCGCAGTTGCAACTGCAAACGAACGTCAAAATACACACACACATACAATCATGATATATAAAAGGCACATATGCATCTGTATTGTCATGATAATAAGATATTGCGCATCCGCCGGCTTCTAGCGCGCAGAAATTAAAGTTACTTCCTTAGAAAAGTAAGACGAATTCGCTAAAATTATGGTCATAATCCGTATTTCCATTTCTCTTAGTTTCCGCTTACAAATTTGCATTGCATTTGTTGTTATGGCATTACGCTTAAGCGCAAAAACACACATATGCAATATGCAAATTAAGTCGGGAGCTATTTCATAGAATTTTATTGCCTCGGAGCTTTGCGCTCAAGTGCATAAGAGTTTCCCTTTGAAATGTGCTGAAATTATGCTGAAAATTTTCTGTGAGAAAATTTATAAACGCATTATTTATTTGATGTAGTGTAATCGGATCAGTTTTGATGCATTATATAATTACATGATGCACTTAAATCGCATTTCGAACAAGTATTTGCAACATAAAGGAGTTTAATCCGCAAATTGCAAGAAACTGCTAGTATTTGTTCGCATAAAACGAATATCAAATATAATAAAAAATATTTTGAAGGCGTAAAGTAATGGGTCATACAGGGAGATGCCTTTCGAATTCTATACTCCTACTAAAGAAACAAAAAACACACAGAAACTTCAAATGTAATGGGGAATGTGTATTATCATTCGAATTAATATTCTTTGGCATTTGTTTTTTGAAGATTATCTCATTCAAATTTTGGATGCGCCTACCGTCCTACGCACTTTTCCAAGACTCGTTCGAGCATTTCGACTGTTTACTGGTGATTTGCATGCGCGATTTTTTGCTCAAAGGCCTGAATCGATTACTCGCTATTATTTTACATCCACACAGAATGGATTTTTTTCGAAAAAATATAGATTTTTATAAGGTCGACACAAAATTAACCCAAACTAACGCAGGTAAGGTTAGATGGCTGGTACCCAAAAATGGCGCGACTATCACACTTAACACTACAAAACTACAAAAAGGAGTTCCTGTAGTTGGATAATAACTGTCGAAAAAGCTACTTGAATCCATGACAAATTTGCTTAGGTAATTTTTTTTGGATTTCCGCTATTTCATCTTGTCCTGGCAAGGGATATTAATGAAGAAAGTGTCGAGATGAATCTATTTCAGCCTTTTCCAAGAAGCTTATTGTGAATCTGAACGAGATTCAAGTGTCGAAATCAATTTATTTCATCCTTTTCCAAGAAGCTTATTCAGAAACTAAACCTACCTGTGAATCAGGAGCTTTCTAGACATTTTATGACTTACGCTGGGTCAGTGTGTATGTTACCAAATATTTTTCAAGCTCCCCTGAGCTCCAAGCAAAATCAAAAATTGGCTTGATTAATTCTTGACCAGCAAGTAATCCATTTGAGATGGAATCCACAAATTACAGGTAAGATTGTGAATAATATTTTAGCATTATTCAAATATAATTATTCTGCGAACAGCGTCTTCCTGTTAATGGTTACTATTCAGGTAGGCAAAAACTGCAATAACCATTTATTTTTATCAAATCCGCCGGCCACTTGCGCAGGACTCTTGTATATGTTAAGTGAATTCTAAGCAACGATCAGCAGTATTTTTATCACTTTCCTTATTTCTCACATTACAATTTAAAGTGGCCATTTTAAGTGGTTTAAAACGCCCCGCCATAAAAACAAACCGCTCCGCCAAATTGTGGTTTGTAGTGCATTTGTGTGCGGATGAGTCAGAAACCATTTAGAAATGGGCGAACTAGAAGATAAAAAAAGCTGCGCACAATGCAGCAGCCAAACAACATTTATGGATACTCAACAGCACATAAAAATGTAAAAACAATGCCCCAACATAAACACCGCTTGTACGAGGTGTGTGGAGCCGTGTGCGCAGACGATATGCGAAATGGCAATGTCATTTGCAAATGCATAGCAAAAACTACTTAAAATTTACATGCGAGATTATAAAAACAGCAGAATTGTAAAATTTATATGCAAATGTTGGAACAAGCAGGCCATTAAATGCGCAACAAAGCGGCATTCAAAGTGTTTAACAAAAGGCGTCAACAATTGCTGTAAAGATAGATATAATATACATATGTATGTAATTATATTAGGGTGCCCTTTATTTTCAAAGTTTATCTTTCTTTAGTGCTGATGACGTCTAGTTTTCAGTTTTTAACAAAAACAAATTCAAGAAGCTCTATATTCACATTTAAACCATGCATAATTCAAATTTCTCCTTCCAAGTACATTGGTAGCATGGCATTTTTTGGTCGTTTGTATTAAAAAAATAAATTTTCATCATTGAGAGTAGAATATTCTGAAACAAAACTTGTTGCTCTACAAAAAAGTTCTTAATAATTTTTTCCATAAAATCACTCCTGTAAAAGTTATACGTGGCTAAAAATATACCTCAAATGTACTGAGCATTCATATTACCACCTTATAAAGTACATTCTATGTTGCTCATACGGCATGGTGTACTATATGAATATTAATGCATGGGAAAAGCAACTTATTGACATTGAATAATTTTTTGATACCAAAAACTGTTACTTCGGGCAGCATCTGCAAACAAAAAATCAACTTAGCAAATAACGGACACCCTAATATACATATAGACACAGATAAGGCTACCCTAAGTATACATATTAGATAAAGTAGTGCTAGCAAGGAAATTTTAAATTCTAGAATATTACTGATTCTCAAAAAGTGAAAAATATATGAAACTTTAAGTCCCCACTCACAAGTTGTAGACTAAGACTGCTCCCGAGCAACCAAGAAATTTCAAATATTTTATCAACAATCGCGTGGCTTTATATGCTGGTTGGCAGTAAAAAAAATAGTTTCATAGGATAAAATACGTGTAGCACATAAACAGGTCTGGGCGCATCGTATGTACACATACTCGTACTTATTTATTTACTGATTCATGCACATACATGCCGTCAGATAGTTATGTAGACAAGCGTAAATATAATATCATTTACGAGCATAAAAACCGGCGAGGGTTTTAGGCGAACAGACACACGTAAATGTTTAACATTTTTATGTTTTTCGCTGTTGTTGTTATTGTTGTTGGCATGCTGAGACAAACGCCGTGATTTATTAACGCGAATAGGCGGTTTAAATTTTACGAGCGACAAACGCTGTCGCTGAATAGAATCTATTAGTTACAAGCACCGCTAGGCGGCGACACTTCGTAAACAAAAATACATATGTAAGTATATATGCATGAACTTATGAATATGTGGATTTGGTAGCTAAAGATAACAAATAATTTTTTTGCCAACGAAACTCGTGTACCATTTTATACAAATTGCTGGTATCAACCTATAAAATCGATTGATTGAATATTGGAAGCCGCAACCCAGTTTTGCTAAGGAAGTTCCCGGGGAAGATACGTCAAGTTGATCATACTTGTCATGGAACTCGGACTGAGCTTGAGCAGATTGATAGAGTTGAGCAATTTTTTGATTTTATTGGAAATGACATGGTGAGGGTAATCTTGGTCTAGAATGCGAATTCGCTCTAGATTTTGGTATGAAGGATTCTTAGTGATCACTCTATTACTGATCATAAGTAAACCAGCTTTTGTCTGGCTAAAGCGCTTTCTCTATAGCGACTTGTAATTTTGAAAGCTGGCTGTCTATTACGAGTGCATTGAAAGGGGACTCTGTTCTTTACGACGGCGTGATCAGTGAGAGTATTGAAGTCTTTTGTTCGGTATGCAAAGCTGTGCTTAAAATGGAAGTTTCGAGAGACAGAGAGCGATCTTATCTGGTTTACACTAAAACAATTTAGATTTTTATTTTACAGAAAAAGTGGTATCATTGAAGCCTGAGTTATAGAGCAATTTATACGCCTGTTATAAAGATAGAAAAAATGCTTCCATAGAAAGTTTTCTTTGAAATTATGGACAACTGCCATGAATGCTCAAAGTTCACAACCATTTTCACAATAAATCATATAACTTGGAATATCTGGGTGAGCCTCATCACAATAACTTGATTTTATGTAATGAGGATGGGCTCGTTCAAATGCACCGTGCATTTTTCTGGCTCCCAACTGTGCAAACTGCATTAAGCATTAACCTGGCTTATATTTCTGAAACTTTTGAAGAGCTTGAAGTTGAGTCAGTTGTATTGGTTTTCCCTTTTCAATACCTTTGAGAGAGTGCTCTAATTTTTTTGCCAGCGCATGTGTCGAAATCTTTACTTTTGCCTACCTTCAAAACTCCAGTTCACTGAAAAACAGCGAGAGGTCCCTTCTAGGGGGTCTTGAAACTATGGAAAATCAAACTTTGTGCTAAGAGAAAGCAATACAACAGAGGCTTGGTTCCGTGGAAAGAATTAACAATAAGTCTGTGTTAAGAAAAATCAAGAGGGCTTCATGGAAAGTTTTCTTCGAAACTATAAAAGGCTGTCATGATTCCTCAAAGCTTAAGGGGATATTCTGGTTTATGATTTTGAAAAAATCGATTTTTTATTTGCATATTTTGAATTTTTAGACTTTCAAAAATATGACCTTGGAAGGATCGTCTTATTTTCCAAGATACAGCCGATTTTGTGACGTGGCGTCCGTGTTCACTAGAATTGTCTCCTAAACTTTAAACGCGTTTTTCTCGAAACTACTTTTTTGAGGTGGTTGACATGATATCTCAAGTTCTACTGCACCGATTCCTTTGAAATTTGGCCTATATCTTTTTTATACAATGCTCTATCGTGTCTGCCTTGGATTTCCAAAAATTTTGATTTGAAGTATTTTTAAAAAATTCGAAAAGTTCGAAAAAATCGGGTCAAAACAAAAATTTTTTTCAAATCGACGCCATTTTATTTTTTTTTTTTTTTTTTTTGAAAATGGTCAACCCGATAACGACATCCTAATCAACAAAAAACATTTAAAAAAATGGATAGTAAAAATGTTTTTAATTTTTTTTTACCTTAGTTTAAAAAATGCCTTAATTCTAGTTTTTTTGGTATTTTTGAGAGGTGAGGCTAGCAACTGAATTAAAAATAGTCAGTTTTAGCTCGCCCAACAGTCTGACTCCCAAATATGCGAACTGCATAAGAATAGATGATATTTATAAAAAATAGAGTTTTACACTCGTGGCCACGCAAACCTTACCACTTAAAATTTTCAAGGTTTGTGCGCAGTTGACTACATTTTGTAGCGGTATTGTTTGCGCTATAGAATTTTTTTAATTAGAAATAAGTTAATGACATGTTAGTTCGAAAAAAAATGTAAGAAAGTATAGTGGTAAGGTTTGCGTGGCCACGAGTGTATAATTGATTATCTATGGATCTCTTACAAATTTTGATTGAGCGAAAAATCTAATTCAGTTTCCATCCATTACCAAAAAAACTAGAATTTTGTTTCTTGACAAATTTTTGATTGAGAAAAATCTAAAATTTCCTATCCATTCCGTACAGTAATTTTGTTTCTCCAAATAAGTCTTTTGACGGAAATTATATAATCCATAAATTGGCGAGAAAACTTGCTTTAAGAAACTTACTTTTTACTAATTAGACTTAAAATCTGCGAAATATTATATAAAGCGCATATCCTCAGTTCTCCTATTTCTTATTCTACACTTTTTAAAGTCAAAAAAGTCCACTCCAATTTCTTCTACTTTCAAGCAGCAACTAAAGCCATTTAATTGTACTCGAAAGCCAGATTTGTTAAATGTTTTTTGCCAAGTCTCGACACACTTGCTCGTCACTTACTATGCGAGCTTAAACTTTCAAAGAAACGGGAAGAGAGCACACCAGGCGGCGTCGAGGCGAAGAAATTCCAATTTGTTCAACAAGGCAACTAAGAAACATAGAATAAAAGAGAGTAGGAAAAAAACATGAGCTGAATTAAAACAGGAAATCCTGAAATTCCAGACATACGTATAAATTAAAGTGAATTAATTGAAATGAGTTGAGATGAGAATGAAGAGGGAGATGACGAGCAAGATGAAAGCAAAAAATATAAAGTGAAATTCAATTAAACTAGTAAACTATAACGTTGACGTAAAACTCAAACAAATTAGATGGTTGCACACACAGACACAAACACTACACACATATTTATGTATATAGTGTATATACATACCACCAAATACTTTCTGAACAAAAGTAAAATCGACCAAACCGCCGAGCACAAAAGCATTTGCGCGTGATCCATGTCTAAAAGCGCGTAACGGAGCAAGTCACCGGCAGGCGCCTACGAAAGCAACTAAGTTCGCAAACACTTTGATGTGAGTTGGTCGCAAAAAAAATATAAAAAAATAAAAAAACATAAGAAAATAAAAAATACATAAAAAATGCGAAGTGCGGCATAAAGGAACTAAAAAAGGAAAGAAATAAGGAAAAAAGCCGACTCACGCGTCCTCTAATGCGATTTAAGACGTCTGTGCGATGTTAAAGGCCGCTTACGCCCGAACAGCCAGCGCAGCCAACTGCCTAGAAAATGTTGGCAACTTAATTTGAATTTAATTGAATTAACCTACAATTTGTGCGGTAATGTGCGGTCGTTACGCTCCAGCGTGGCCACTGCTGCGACGGAGAGTACGCCGTAAAAGAGCGCAAGGGCACAAAGTCAATGAATGAAAAGGTGTATTTAGCACTGTGTGGAGGTGCGCTTGTTTTCCTTGTGGTGAAAGTTTAAATTAGCTCACACGGAGTCACAAAATTTAATTGAATTTAGAGAAAAGAAGCAGAAAAAAACAGAACTGCAAGAGAAAGTTGTGGCAAAAGCCTCCAAATTGGAGGGAATGCTGACTTGTGAGAGAAGATGAAGCTGATTTAAAGTTGAGATTAGTGATGAAGAGATTAAATAACAGATGGGTGAGATTTCTAGGCTAATATGTACTAAGTTGAATTTAATTTTTTTTTTGAATACTTAAAAGATACTTACATTTAATTTGATTTTCAAAAAATTTTGCCTGATCGCGCTCTAACTTTGTTAGCGGTGAATTAATTAGAAATTTTTAGTTCACATGAAAAGCACAAAAGTGTTCAGGACTACCGAAAAATGTCATCATTTATAACAGTAATGCTCATATGCCTCTCTTTGGCGCAAATAACATTATCCGGAAATGTGAAAAAGAAATGCACTGGTACTGTTTAAAACTACTAAAAGAGCAAAAAACGATTAAGGGGATATTCTGGTCTAGACGCATGAATTTTAGGAGTTTTTTAAACTAAGATAAAAACAAAATGAAAAACATTTTTACTCTCCATTTTTTTATATGTTTTTTATTGACATTTTAATAATATAAAAAAAAATTGCACCAAAAAATTCGTCGAGATACGGGCCAGTGGAGTGGGGGCTTCAAAAAAACGGCGCGTCCTGGTTGACGTGATTTCAACACTTGTAGAGATCTAAAACACAAAAAAACAAAAAGATTCTTCATTAGTAAGGATGTCGTTATCGGGTTGACAAAATTGCGTCCACTTGAAAAAAAAAATTTTTTTTGACCCGATTTTTTCGACCTTTTCGAATTTTTTAAAAATACTTCAAAGCAAAATTTTTGGAAATCCAAGTCAGACCCGATTGTATAACGAAGGTATATACTAAATTTCAAATGAATCGGTTCAGTAGAACTTGAGATATCATGTCAACCATATCAAAAAAAGTAGTTTCGAGAAAAACGCGTTTAAAGTTTAGGAGACAATTCTAGTGAACACGGACGCCACGTTACAAAATCAGCTGTATCTCCGAAAATAAGTCGAATTTTGAAAGATCCTTCAAAGGTCATATTTTTGAAAGTCCAAACTTTCAAAATATGCAAAAACCAAAAAATCGATTTTTTTCAAAATCCTAGACCAGAATACCCCCTTAACTAAATACGCCAGAGACATAAAATTGCACCCCCCAAAATAGTAGGAGAAGCCTTAAAAAGAGCCACTGTCACCGCTCACTCTTAGGTGAAATCAAATTTGGTACGTGATATTCCTCTGACATTCTTGTGTTTTTCTTAAGTCTTTCCTTTCCAATATACAAATCAAAAATGAATTACAAGTAATACGTCAGGATTAAAATTTGAGCGAATATTTGAGTTGATATATGCCACCTTATGAGAAAAAATTGCATAAATCGTAGCAAAACTGTTCTCTAGTGTCTACCTGAGTGAGCCCAAAGATTCTGCGAGCCTTTTTTTACAAGCTATAAGATTATTAGGTGTTCACTGAAACTCCAATATCTTACTGATGAAAGCTGTCATACAAACTGAACGATCGGAATCAAGTTCTTGTATGGGGAACTTTCTCATTTGACGACATATCTTCACGAAATTTGGCATGAGTTATTGTTTATAGATATAATGTAATATCAGAAGAAATTGTTTAGATCGGCTTACTATAGCATATAGCTGCCATACAAACCGAACGATCGGAATCAAGGGCTTGTATGGAAAACTTTCGCATTTGTCGTGGTATCTTCACGAAATTTGGCATGGATTACTGCTTACGGTAACAATATAATCTCCGAAAAAATTGTTCAGATCGGATTACTATAGCATATAGCTGTCATACAAACCAAACACATAGTTACTAACAGAAATGCACCTGTGAAGGGTATTTAGCTTCGGTCCAACCGAAGTTAACGTTTTTTTTTTATTTTTTTTTTTTGTTTTGCTAACTCTCGTTATCGCTTTCTATCGTCTCAATTCTGCTGTTACATTTAGATGTTCTGCATTTTAGAATGAAAATATAGCACTTCAGTTTCACTACCAGCGAGATCTTGCTATGAATTAACATTACACTCAACTAATCAGGCATGCGGCTTTAGCGAGAGCACTATCAGGGAACTGTGAGTGGGTTATAAATCATGAGTACAGCTGCAGCTTGACAAAGATTTTCATGACAAGAACTGTCGTTTGAGAAATGTAAAGCGTGTCGACTTTGTAATTGAGGCAGGTGCAAAGGGCATGTTCAATTAATGTCTTAAAGATAATTCAAATAAAATTGCAAGGACAAGTATGCATATTCCTTATGCCCTGTTGACGATAAGCACGAATTAATTTCCATAACATAACTCGGAGCTCATCACTTCAGCTCAGCTGTTTGGCTGTTAAATTTTCAAATTATTAAAGATTTTATCAGGCGAAGTCAAAAAGGAATAAAGTAAAACAAACAAAGCGCTGATATCCTTTGGATGCAGCGCAATTTTTTAACAAAAAATTGTGTGTCTCTTTGCGAGGTGTGTATGCGTATGTGAAGTGTGCATGTAGTAGTACAAAGCGTTACCTTCGATTTCTACTTCTTCATCTACTCATTTTGTATATATTTACTTATTTCTGCATTATACGCTTTGTCTCGCGCCAGCAGCAAGAAAGCGCAGAAGTGAAGAAGCGAGGAAGCATTGTCATTTCGTGTGGAAAAACAATTGAAAATTTGTGTGGTTATCGGATATAAATAAATTGCCTTTAAGATTTTTTATGCCACATTTTCTGCAATGTTGACTGCGGCATTATTGTCGTGTGCTGTTGTTATTGTTTTTGCTTTTCTTGTGTAAAAATAAAATAAATAAAAAATTGTTTGTTATCGTCTCGAATACAAGCAGAAGTAACGAAATATGTGAGAGTGTGTGTGTGTCGCATGCCGCCAACGCTGATGGCGCATTATTTGAATATTTCAAGCACTCACGTGCCATTCGAGCATTTTATTCGGAGCTTCAAAGCTGCTCCTTACATTATTACAACGCCGATAATGTCGCAAAGCTCGCATACAGCCTCATACCTATATAACAGTTATATGTGTGTATATGTATACGCGTTAGTGACTAATATGTATGAGTGAGTTTTTAGAAGAAGGTCGCACCTGTCGCTGGTGCATCCAGATATCAGTTGGAGAGGAAACTCTTTTTAGAAACTGTGATATTTCAAATTTGGCCTAACTTTTAGGGAATTTCTCGATGTAGATATGTATTTGAAAGTTATTTTTATTCTCTCTCTCTATCTCTATCTCTCTCTCTCATACTCTGTCCTTCTCCTCTCTCTCTCAAATCAAGTTGTTGACACCATCCAAAAGAGCAATTTTTGAGTATCATTGCTGAAGTTATACCCACAATAGGTTTGGATGCAACAAAACTAGTCCGAACATGAGTTCGACCCGTGATTTAGCGGAAAATCTTTTCAGAGAGAATTTTTATGAGTTTAGTTTATTTAGAAGTCTTTTAAACAAAGCGTGATTCTAATATTTTTTATGGTAAATTGCGTTATGTTAAGGTCTGTTTTTTTATTGAGCCAAAATTTTGGAGAAAGTGTTTTAAGAGAGGAAATTCATTATGATTTCTTAGTAAGTTATTTCAGTTTAAGGTCAACTGAAGTTTTTTGGTTCTGTTAAATTAAGTTAAGTCAAGTTGAGTTAAGTCAAGTTCAGATAAGTTAAGACAAGTTAATTTAATTTAATTTTAATTAATTTAAGTTAAGTTAATTTAGGTTAAGTTAAGTTAAGTTGAGTTAAGTTGAGCTAAGTTAAGTTAAGTTAAGTTAAGTTAAGTTAAGTTAAGTTAAGTCAAGTTAAGTTAAGTTAATTTAAGTTAAGTTAAGTTATGTTAAGTTACTTGTTATGATATTTTTTTTATTTTAGGTTACGTGACACTATGCCGAACTACCCTCTTCCATGTTTTTTTGCTTTAGGTTTTAGTCTACATATATAATTTTAAATTTATTTAGGTTATGTCATTCTATGTAAGTCTACGTTAAGTTATGTTAAGTCTTGTCATATAATATTATCTAGTGTCATACAGTGCTGGGTTGTACTTGTTTGTCCTAAATTTTACAACATTTTTTGTTACTAACGCTAATATCAAATTAATGTTTCTATTTTGGTTTAGGGATCGATCTGATTCACTCTGTTTTCAATGAATTTTTAAATATTTTAAGCCTTAAGTATAGCGTTATGATATGATATGCTACGGCATGTTCTGATTTTTTATGTTTGGCGAGTTACATTTATTATGTAACGTTACGTCATTTTGCAAGATGTTACATTATGGTATGTTAAGTTTTGTTATATTTGATTCTGAATTGTTTTGCTGCTTTGTGATATGTTACGATACCTTACGTTATGTTAAGTTATGGTATGTTATGTTATATTACATTATGCAATATTCTGTTATGTTATGCTGCGTTACGTTATGTTGCGTTACGTTACGTTACGTTATATTAAGTTACGTTATGTTATGTTAAAAGACGTTTCATTATGCTATTTTAAGTTTTGTTTTATTCGATTATGTTCAGTTATGTTAAGGTATGTTATGTTATATTCCATTATGTAATATTTTGTTATGTTATGCTACGTTACGTCACATTTTATATTCCATTATGCGCTTTTTTTAATTCCGTGCTTAGTTACGTTACGTTTTGTTTTGTCGTTTTACATATGTAAGTTGTGTTAAGTTATATTATGTAATGTTAAGTTATGTTTCGGTCTGTTATGCGAAGTTGTGTCATGTTACTTCTTGTTTAATTACAAAGCTATCCCTTCAGTTATTTTTCTTCAGCGATTAAGCTTCGTCACTCTGCTTCTTCTTTCCGCCATTATTGGGTATAATTGCGGCACTATGTGGAACAATTTTCAGCGAAATATTCATACCGTAAAATTAGTCGCCACCATATTTGTGCCCAATGTGCAGCGCAGACACTGGTGAAAATATTAATATTTTTTTCGATTTTTATTTATTTGTTTTTCGTACTTCACTGTTTTTCTGCATGAAATGCTCCGAATCGCTTTTGCTGCCAACAGAATTTAAGTGTTTGCCAGTCATTGTTGTTGTTATTCTCGGTGCGGTAAGTAGTATATTTGTGCGCGCTGGCTTGCCTTTATTACTTAGTAGCGTGTCAGTGGCGGGCGCTGATTTGAAATTGGTTTTTGGAAATTTAGTTCAGCGACAGCTCAGACAAAAGTCGGTCAATAGCGTTGGCGTGTAAGTATAACGGCAAATGGAAAGTGAAAGCAAAGTGGGTGGACGAAGATTCATGCACTTGTCTACTCACCGGCTATAGATGGGCGTAAACAATGGAAGGTGTGGCAGGGTAGCACACACTCATTTGTGTAACGGTGATTTTTCGTAATATCATATACTATACATACATATATCTAACATGATAAGCGCTTTAAAGCCCTCGCATTTATTTATGCAAATATATGCAGTCGGGAATATATACATACACATATATCTGTATATATGTACATATGTTTTTTAAGTATTTGCCTGTCATTTACTGCTGTAATGGGTAATCATTATAGCAACTAACATTTGCACATAATTTATTTTGCTTTTATGATCGCCTGGGACAAGCGCTCCACTTTGCCATAAACAAGGCAATATATAAAATAAGTTTCAAGTATGTATGTAACACACACACATACACGTTAGTTGATGAGTTTCAGTAGCGCTTGTTGACATGAATCGGCGCGAAAATAGGGCAATTGCTGGCTTCACTTCACGGCGTTGGCGGTGTCAGCGCCTTGCAGTATGCTTTAAAGTTGTTATTTTGCGCTTTCTAATACATAAGTATATCGATTGTTTGCAATGAAAATATTATTACTGCAGAAAAATACGTGAGAGCGCGGTTGACACATATTTCAAAGAAACAATTTGTTAGCTTAAACTATTTAAAATTAAGCTATCTGGTTTTATGCCGGGAACAAAAGCAAATAAAATATCAAAACGCTGAATTTTCGCTTATTCATTTTAATTAAATTTTCTTTAAATAAATATGTCCGACTTCATATCTTTTTTAGCTGATATCAAATGAAACGTTGAAGAATTTTCAGTCAAAATTGTCAACTGACAATCAATTAAAAACAATTTGCTTTACTGACTCATGCGTGTTAATTGCAGCAAAAATATTCAACGAATGCGTAGCTTTCAAAAACATGGTTCGCTAGTGCATGATTTATAAAACACTATAAGTAAATGTTGGAAGGAAAAATAAAATATACATTTTCAATAATATGTCAATAAAATTTCGCGAAATTTTTTATGAAATATCTTTTTTATGGTTTGAGTTTAATTTAATATAATAAAATTCTGCCATTCATATTGATTTTTGTTTGATTTATCGCTAAATATCATAAGCTATTAAATCCGTATCTTCGATATCTCCAGTAGCTGACAAGACAGGATGCGCATAATATTACAAGGAAAGTAAAAAAGGTTGTTATATTTTTGACCTCGGTAACACTGCTTCTAAATACAGAATCTGGAAATTATTGTTACTATAGCACTGGCCTACACTCATTTGGTGCCTACGATTTTATACCTGATTTTGGATGTATTTTGTGAGTTGATACGAGAAAACAAGTCACATTTTCCATATCAGCTCTTGTTCATAAGAAAGAAGAAAAAAATATCTAGTAGCGGGAATGTCGTTCATCCTACCTACCTACCGACTACTGATGCGCACAAAGCTGCACCAAACCAAAAAAATTTTTTGTAGGCCAGTGTAGTAGGAATTGGCCACTAATTAGTTGCGTCATTGACTTAGAACCTTTTCTTTGCTCGATAAAAAAATTGCCTCATTAATCGATCATTTATATAATGTTATCATATGGTTAACTAGCATTTATTTATATATCTATTTTACTAATGTTGCCATATTATTACATAAATTCTCGGTTATATAAATACAAGAATATGTGCCTTGTACAAATTTTCTATTTATACTCTCGCAACAATGTTGCTAAGGAGAGTATTATAGTTTTGTTCACATAACGGTTGTTTGTAAGTCTTAAAACTAAAAGAGTCAGATATAGGGTTATATATACCAAAGTGATCAGGGTGACGAGTAGAGTCGAAATCCGGATGTCTGTCTGTCCGTCCGTCCGTCTGTCCGTCCGTCCGTGCAAGCTCTAACTTGAGTAAAAATTGAGATATCATGATGAAACTTGGTACACGTATTCCTTGGCTCCATAAGAAGGTTAAGTTCGAAGATGGGCAAAATCGGCCCACTGCCACGCCCACAAAATGGCGGAAACCAAAAACCTATAAAGTGTCATAACTAAGCCATAAATAAAGATATTAAAGTGAAATTTGGCACAAAGAATCGCATTAGGAAGGGGCATATTTGGACGTAATTTTTTTGGAAAAGTGGTCGTGGCCCTACTATAGCTATGTCAACCATACTATATAGAGTCGTTTCCTTCAGGCATTTCCACATACAGTTCAAAAATGGGCGTGACGTCGCCCACTGGACCTCATTAAACTACTTGACCGATTTCATTTCGGTATAATGTTACCCTCATGTACGAAATATTCGGTTCAACGCCTTCTTCCAATATAACGCATTTTGAATTATCTGATGCCTTCTTGTATAATGTATATACATTAGGAACATGATGATAGCGGAATAAAACTTTACAAAAATACGGTTATAAATATATAAATGACAAATGAAATCTCGATTATCACTTTACCATGCGAAATAAAATGTTCGGTATTTTTATTTGGCTTTGATTCATATTCGCTCTGCTTTCAGTGTACTTTTTAAGTAGTAAGGCGCAAAGTGCATTAATGCTTTATTATGTATGTATGTATTATATGCTTTTACGTTATGTTATTATGTTTTGTAACGTTATTTTAAGTTACGTTATGAGTTATGTTTAATTAAGTTATGTTTATTTTATGTTGCGTTACGTTATGTTATACGTCATTTTGTTAATTTACGTTATTTTTTGTTACTTTACGTTATTTTTTGTTATATTATGTGATATTATGCTATGCTAGCTTATTTTCTGTTATTTTACGTTTATGTTTTTGTATCTTACGGCATGTTACGTTGCGTAATGTTATGTTTTGTTACGTTTAGTACAATAATTTTTCATTAAGTATGTATTATCTGCTTTTATGTTATGTTATTATGTTTTTTAACATAATTTTAAGTTACGTTATGTGTTATGTTTAATTAAGTTATGTTATCTTACGTCATTTTATGTTACGTTATGTTATGTTACCTTACATTATTTTCTATTATGTTACGTCATTTTTTGTTATGCTATGTGATATTATGCTATGCTAGACTTTGTTATGCTCCATTATGTTATGTTGCGTTATGTTATGTTATGTCACGTTTATGTTCCTTATGTTAGGGCATTTTACTATAAATTATGTTACGTTCACGTTATGTTTAGTATGTTATCTTACGTAATTTTAGGTTATGTTATGTTATCTTCCATTATTTTCTGTTACGCTACGTTATTTTTAGTTATGCTATGTCATATTATGCTATGCTATGCTCCATTATGTTACGTTACGTTATGTTTTGTTTATTTTTTGTTATGTAATGTTATGCTTATGTTATGGTATGTAACTTTATGTATATGTTATGTTATGTCATATTTTATATTAAGCTATATTGTTTTATGTACGTTATGTGATGCTGATGGTACACCAGGACATATTTTCCATTATCTACATATATATATAGGCAGCAAAAAAATGCCAACCAACTTATTCGAAATTTCCATTATTGCGTTCAAAAAAACCGATTCACTGTAGACAGTAGAAAAAACTTGATTTAAAGAAATAGAGATCAAAATTGACAAAAGAAAAGTCCCACGTTTCTAGAAGGGTATAAAATGTTTCACTTTTTTCTGGTCAAAAGGAAATATTCCGAGAAAAGCACAAACGACTGCAAAATATTCGTGAAAATACACAAAAACAGCATTGTAAATTGACTTAAGTTTAGAATCATTTTGGCATGTAAAAAGAAATTGTATTAATTTTCCATTTTCCAGTTTTTCTATGGTGTTTTTTAAGCACACACTGCTTTTTTCGGCAATATTTTTGTTTTCATCTATCCTTTCGGTCACTTTTCACTATAAGTTTAGCCAAAGCTTTGATACCGAAAACCAAGCAAGATATTAAAATCTGGAATTTGTTTGTCTCATAATTCTACTTACGCCAATAAAATTACTCGCTAAAAATTTAAGATTTTATATCCACTTGTGTATTTCAAAGAATCGATTTTGTTTTTGCATATAGTTAATAAAATGTTCATATGTATATTTGGGTATATTTTTCGAAAAATGTAGAGAACGGGTAATGGTTGGAATTGATTCGGCACATAGTTTTGGAGATATGAGCATATCTGTGGACGTCCCCGAGCATTCGATTCGCCTCCCAAAACTTTTAACTTGTTTTTCTCGAAAATCTGTTTTCAGAGTCGTTGAGGAAAATTTCTGCGAAACGAGTGAACGGATAGGCTTTTTGTACGATCCTCTCTAGATAAATTTGTAAGGTAAATGAAAAAAGTTTACACTTTTTTGATAATAATTTCGATTTTCAAGCCATGTGGGAGTAACGTTTTTGGGAAGTCGCCATTTTCTCAGAATTCAAAAATAGTATTACTCCTCCAATAATTAACTACATTCATCTATTAGTATAATAAACTTTTAAACGGAAAAAATTTTCTTACCGCCACATAAATTTTTTATATTGTCTTAAGATCAGTTATGGGAGAAAGTTCAATATTTTTTAAAAAACTCACTAATTATTAAATATAAAAGAAATCTGTCAAATGGTGTTATTTTGTATTTTTTTAGAACTAATTCCACCTAATTTTTTATGATATTAGTCTCCAGTCTAATTTTATTTATGATATACAAAAAAGTTTTCCTTAACGAGTGATATGGTTTCTTAAGAAAACAACAGACTAATTTTAAGAAAATTCAAATGTTTTTTTCAATTGCAGCCATAATTCGATATAATTAAGTTCCATTGAATATAACATCCATTGAAATGGCCTATGGCACTACGACTTCCTTTGCAGAATCGAATTTGATGAACCCAATTTTCGACTACTTTTTCCACTAAATCAAGTCGTATGTCAGGAATAGCACGTTAAATATTGACTTCTAAGGCTTGAGGAAAGTCTTAGCTAAGTTACTAAAGACCAATGATTTCAAATAATCCCATAAGATGTAGTCAAATGGTGTTAAATCACAACTTCTTGGAGGCAATTCAATGTCACAATTTTTTGAGATAATCGAATCTCCAAACTTTCTCGCAATAATTCGGTTGTTGCACGCTGTGTGGCACGTAGGCACGTCTTGTTGGAACCAGATATTGTCAAGATCAACTTATTTCAATTGCGGCCATAAAAAGTTGGTTATCATTGAACTATACCGCTCTCCATTGATAGTAACGGTGCCACTAGCTTCATTTTAAAAGAAGTATGAATCGATGATTCCACCAGACCAACAACCTCACCAAACTGCCAATTTAGGTAAATGTAATGATTCTTTAGAAATCGACAGTTCTGTTCATTTACCGGACCACACGGACGAAAGTGAGCCTCATCGGATAAGATGATTTTCCTCAAAAATCGTTATCGTTTTCAAGTTGTTCCAAGACAAAATCAGCAAATTTACGACGCTTGCCCTGATTCAATGGCTTCAGTATGTGAGTGAGATAAAATTTATACGATTTCAGCGCAAATACTTTCTTAAAATCTGCAATATAGGGGTTCGAGTCCGCGTTTTAAAATCGAAAAAAAGTTGAGTATGATCGGCTGCGACATTTTCAAGAGAAGAGCTATTTCTCTCTACAAAAGTTGTTTAAAATTTATACATAATATGCATATATATACGTATCTGTAGTATATACATAAATATTTCTAGTGTACAAATATCAAATACATCCTTGCCTTAGCCATTTTGTTCAAAGTTTATCTACAAATTCAAGTAATTCCCATCAGCTCATTCTTTCACTAATACATACATACATACATATCTCTTACATAGTACAGTTACTAAGCAACTGCTCAAAGCATTGGTAATTCGAAATGCCAGCAGCATTTAGTGGATTGCCACATCTAACTGTCAGTCTGTCAGGAATTGCTACAAAAATTCGACAAAACTGATATGTGTACGTGTGTTTGTGAAACATTTGCGCATGCACTGATACCCCTGAGTAACGCTTCACAAATGCACAAACACATACGCGAGCAATACAGTTATTGTAGCGCAATATTTAGCGTCCGACATTTTCGGAGCAGAAGTAATACACTAAGCAACATTTCCACGTCGGTCACAGCTGTTGCTGCGAAAATTGGCTGCTGCAACACTGCGGTTCTGGTGGCGCTCTCTCGCATTCAATAACTACACGCTAAGCTCTAATGGGATTTCGATGAATTTTCACATCACTGGATTTTCACATTCGTTTGGCACAGCTCTATTGTTGGTCGCCTCGCTTCTCACCATTTTAGTTTGGCTAATGCAATTGCGGAAATTTCGCTCATTGCAATCGATATTGCTTTGAGACACAATTAATTTACTTTATGCTGAAAGGGACGCGCATGTGGTAGCAGCGGATTGCACGTTTGTTTGTATTGTTTCTGGTAGCAATATCGGATAGTTGCAACGCGCGAGTTTATGGGTATTTATGTAGGGATTATTGGATAAACTCAGGTGGATCTTTAAATAGAAGAACACAAAGGATGCAAGTTTTTTTCAATTTACACACCAGAAAAGAGAAAATACGAGATATTTTAAAGCGGTTTTTCTATAAAGGCTCTCGGGTACGTGAGTTCAGTTCCGGTAATTTCTATGTCAAAGATGCGCGTTACTCTGGATTTCGAAAATGTCGTTAAATTATGAAAATCACAGAACCCGATCGTCATATAAATGGCCGAGTCAATTGCATCGTAGCTAAAAATTACTCAAAAAACCGTTTGCAACGAAAAGAAGTTGAGTATTTGGGGTCCACAGGAGTTAATGTGAAACAAAAGCGATCCATTCCCGTAGCGGATGAAGAAAAAGCAAGAAGAAGAAACGATCATGGTCGAAATGCGGTGGAAGTGGAAAGGAATTATCCATGATGAGCTGGTCTCCTACGACACAGTTCCTGATACAGGCACGTACTGGTAACAATTGGATCGTTTATAGGAAGAAATCGAAGAAAGAGAAGCGGCCCGGTTTGGCCAATATGTGAATCAACAGAAGCTTCATGAGCTTCATTGAGAGGTTCCTATGAATCTACCTTATATTCCGTGCTTGGGGCCAAGTGATGACTTCCTGTTTCTAACTATAGCGAATATTTTTGTTGCCTAAAAAATGGACTTAAGATAAAAATGTTAAAATAGACTGACCTAGTTTTATGAATTATCTTCACAATGATCCGTTGGTGACCAAAAAATCCTTTTTAGGTGGCTTATCAGTATAGATCATTGACATAACACGGTTTGTAGGTGGGTTAGAAAGATAGACACATGAGTCTCGGACTCCAGGCGACCACACTTAGTCAATTATTATGCCCACTGAGCTCCCGTGTGGTAAACAATTTAAGCCTTTTCCAGCAACTTAGTGGATTTGGTAAAAAACCTGGTTCTTTTCCACCCCAACCGCTCAACGTATCTTAAGTTGGAGTATTGGGAGCTGTGAAACATGTCCCTCCTCATACGGCTAAAGGCTGGATAGATAATACTTCAGCGTCTCATAGTTAACGTTCCAGCGTCTCATCATCCTCTGCACATAGCCTGCATTTCGCCGAATCCACTTTTCTAATTTTCCGATTTTCCGAAGGTGGGATCTTAAGAGTAAATGCACTGTGAAGACTCCTACTAAGCTCAATTCTGTCTAGCAGTAGCAGCTTTTTGCTCTGTCCACCATCAACATTAGTCCAAAATAATTTTGTGGCATGCCCTGTGTTGCCCTGTATTGTGTTCCCAGATCTGAGATGTTCCTCCAGTGTATATTGCTTCAAACAACTTTTGTAAGAATCGAATGGCCTGGTGTAACTTAACGGAATTAAGTCTTCAGCAGCCTTCGAGCGAGCCAGCTCATCTATCCTTTCATTGCCTTCTATTCCTACATGAGCAGGTACACAGATGATATTAACTGTATTTCCTGCTAAAAGTCTGTTGATTGCCCTTTTACATAACCTAACGCTATGACACTTTGTATTGCCAAAAGAGATTTCCTTAATTGCCGCTTGGCTATTCACTAGAATATTTTGGCATTTGCTGGTTAGAACAGCAGCCCACTTCGCAGCCTCTGTTATGCCCACAATTTCAGCCTGAAAGACCGAATTGTAGTTTTAAGTTTGAAGCCACATTCCATGTATGGATTACTACAAAAAAAGCCCCCTCCTGCTTCTATTTCATTCTTTGATCCATTAGTGAATATGTAAATTTTGTCGTTAGAACTGTAGATCACCATTGGTTCAATCTTCTTTACCTGGGAATCAAAAAGATGTGTTTAGTTCCTCGTGGATTTATTTTACTCGGTCGCAGTGACAGCTTAATCCGAGTTCATTAACAAGGTCGAGTATGATATCGTGCCTGATCTGGCCTCTATGAAATAAAATCATGAGCCAGCTGGCCGCAGGCATCGCCTTTCACTTTTGTATGTATTGTACAAATTTCAATCATAGCCTCCAGAGCCTAAGTTTCCATAGCTTTCATTAGACCCATAAACTCCAGCAAGTAGAGCCACTGCATCTATTTCACGAGTATAATTCCAATATTTAAAGGTGTTGGGCTGTGGGGAAGATTTGTCTGTATAAAATTATCTCAAAGACAAAAATCGAAAAAAATGTTTACTAAAAAAGAGGAATTCAGTTATCGATAGTCAAATATTGAATTTTGACAAGCTGCGGACTTTCCCAAAAGTTCCCATATTTTCTGAAAAATAATTATATTTCCGTGTGGTTTAAAAAATGGAAATTTATAAAAAACTTTATTCTTTTGAAACTTCAAAACAAGTAAAATAAGAATTTTTACTCACTTAATCCGAAAACAGTGTTTCGAGAGAAACGTGTTAAAGGTTTTGGGCCGATTACACTACGTTAAAAATCCTTATAACTACGCTCATATCTTCGAAACTGTTTGCTGAAGAAACTTAAAATTTTCTGAGAATATTCTCTTAGCTCACATTTGATATATGCATAGACAAATGAGAGCTATCTTAAAGGAGCTATTTTAAGGAAATTACGTGATTATGTTGAAATATGAGCTCAAAGCAAAACAACTGAATGAAGTGGTCCGGCATTTCCCTCACTAATTCCTGGCACATTTTCCAGGAACAAAGGAATTACGGCTTATCAAAATACAAAGTAGTTGCCAGATTTGATGATTTAGCTTGAAATTAACAAAACTTTATCGACGCGCGCTCCAACATTTGCCACCATACATGCCCCTGCGACTGTTGCTGCTGTTTTAATGCTGCTGCATAATTAGTTAACAACAATTTTTACAACTTTCGCTCTAAAAATTAATTTATGTCTATTTAAGCGCAATTTTGTTGCCCAATTTAACGGCATATTCACACACACTCGCGCATTAATTTTGCCGAAACTTCAAGCTGCGCTCAACCATATGCGTAAATATGGCAGTCATGTGGCAGCGTTTAATTCCCGGTACGAGCACCGTGTGCCCTGGTGCGCCTGCGAGTGCGTAGTTGTAAACTTTGTGATCTGCAATTAGAAAGTTTGGCTACCTTTTTGATGAGTGGCTTTGTGGTATGCGCCATGCCACACACGCTCGCGCGCCACAACCAAAGCTGAGTATTTGATTTTAATTATACCGCAAAGCGACCGCCATAAGCGCGTATATACTTGAGGATATAGAGATATATCTATACAGTTAGGCATATGTGCTGGGGGAGCGCAACTTTCGCTCACTCTCTCGAGTGCCGCATAATTTATGGCTGAAGGTCTTAGCCGGCGGATGGAGCAAAGTGCCTGTATGTGCGTGCAGCGGCTTACCTGTGTGCTTATGTGTGTGTGTTTTTTTATATTTTCTTGCTTGCACCGTTAATATGAAGACTTGTTGCGAAATGCGTATGTGTGTGTGTGTCTTTGTGTTATCTCCTTAAGCTTAGAAGTGTTAGTAAGTGAGAGAATAGCAAATTAGGAATTAATTGTGGCACAAATACACATACACACATGCAACTACTTGTATTATTCAGCTATGCAGGCGACGCACTTTGTTTAATTTGAAAAGTTTTTAATAGATTTCCATGCGCGGTTGCAATTCAGCGATATTCTCCTATTCACTGTGTATCCATGGTAAACCACTTAATGACTTACTGCATTGTAATTGAGTATTGTAATTGAGAGAGGTAATTTCTCCTTTCGGTTTAGGGGAGTGTCTGAGATTTAATCGTTTCGTTTAGAGTCACTTAATTAGCAGCATGATTGAAGGATATACATTTTAATCGCATTCTGCGGTTGATTTTGTGCGTATATCGGGCTGCATGATTTATTAGTGATAAAAAAAATACCGATTTGCCAAGCAATTTGATTAGATATTTCTATTAACATAATTTGTTTTTCAAATTATCTATAAAAACGCGAAAAAATTAAATCTATAAAATAATATGCTATAACGTGTGATCCAAGTACACGTACTTTTTCCCATTGCTATTAATTGATAAATCACGCGTGAGTTGTTTCAAGTTATCAAATTATTTTTGTTCAGTAGTGCTTGGCAACATCATCAGCTTCACCCATCTTGAAACCCCACATTCATTATTGGATAATATTCTACCGAATAGACAACCGTCCAGCTCGCAGAAAAGTTCCAAGAAGGGCTTTTGAAAAGTTACAAGAAGATCCGCCGTTTTCGAGCCAAATTTAGTTCAGCGATGAGACCCATTTCTGGCTTATTGGGTATATAAACAAGCAAAATTAAGGAATTTAGAATGAAGGGCAACCTGAAAAGATTCAAGAGCTGCCAATTCACCCAGAAAAGAAAAAAGATTTGATGTGGTTTGTGTGGTGGTGGAATTATTGGTCTATATTTCTTCAAAAATAATGCCGGTGAGAACATAACCGTCAATGGCGTTCGTTATCCCGCAATGATAACCGACTATTTTATTCCTGAAATTAAAGCTTGTGATCTCGGCGACTTTTGTTTTCAACAAGATGCCGCTAATTCCCACACTTCGTATCAATGAATGGATTTATTGAGAGAACACAGGGAGCAGATAATTTTTGGGCCGGTCGATTGGCCACCAAGATCATGTGATTCCGCACCGTTAGACTTTTTCCTGCAGGGATGTGTAAAGTCTAAAGTATATTCGGACAATTCCGCTTCGATTCAGGCATTGTAGTAAAATATCACGCTTTTCATTTGCCAGTTACCAGCTGAAATGCAACATTTGAAAGAGATTAACTTCAAGAAATAAATTTTAAAGAATGTTCGTTTGAATGATAATGGACATTCCTCATCAAAGTTTCTATGTTTTTATACTCTCGCAACAAAGTTGCTAAGGAGAGTATTATAGTTTTGTTCACATAACGCTTGTTTGTAAGTCCTAAAACTAAAAGAGTGAGATATAGGGTTATATATACCAAAGTGATCAGGGTGACGAGTAGAGTTGAAATCCGGATGTCTGTCCGTCCGTCCGTCCGTGGAAGCTGTAACTTGAGTAAAAATTGAGACATCATGATGAAACTTGGTACACGTATTTCCTGGCTCCATAAGAAGGTTAAGTTCGAAGATGGACAAAATCGCCCACTGCCACGCCCACAAAATGGCAAAAACCGAAAACCAAAAACCTATAAAGTGTCATAACTAAGCCATAAATAAAGATATTAAAATGAAATTTGGCACAAAGGATCGCATTAGGGAGGGGCATATTGGGACGTAATTTTTTTTTTTTGGAAAAGTGGGCGTGGCCAGGCCCTACTAAGTTTTTTGTACATATCTCGGAAACTACTACAGCTATGTCAACCAAACTCTATAGAGTCGTTTCCTTCAGGCATTTTCATATACAGTTCAAAAATGGAAGAAATCGGATAATAACCACGCCCACCTCCCATACAAAGCTTATCTTGAAAATCACTAAAAGTGCGTTAACCGACTAACAAAAAACGTCAGAAACACTAAATTTTACGGAAGAAATTGCAGAAGGAAGCTGCACCCAGGCTTTTTTTAAAAATTGAAAATGGGCGTGGCCTCGCCCACTTATGAACCAAAAACCATATCTCAGGAACTACTAGGCCGATTTCAATGAAATTCGGTATATAAAATTTTCTTAACACCTGATGACATGTACGAATATGTGTGAAATCGGTTCACAACCACGCTTCTTCCAATATAACGCTATTTTGAATTCCATCTGATGCCTTCTCTGTATAATACATACATTAGGAAATGAAAATACAATTCAATACTCAAAGTACACAAATTGATCTAATCTAATTAATTTTACAGCAAAATAAAAAAATATGTAAATGACGGATAATGAAATCTCGCTTATCACTTTATCATGAGAGTATAAAATGTTCGGTGACACCCGAACTTAGCCCTTCCTTACTTGTTTTCCTTTAAAAAAGTAGAGAACCTCGAAATTTCTCACCCTCTATTGAGTAGATATGGCAGCATGACATACTTACTTCAATGTCCGAATTCTGCAAAGAAGGGTTTCTAAGAGTCGTTATCTACGCCCGAAAATGCTTTACCTAATATCCAATAGCTCTTTTCTTCACTTATTCCAACACTAAAAATACACCAA
Source organism: Bactrocera neohumeralis (assembly GCF_024586455.1). Classification (NCBI taxonomy): domain Eukaryota; kingdom Metazoa; phylum Arthropoda; class Insecta; order Diptera; family Tephritidae; genus Bactrocera; species Bactrocera neohumeralis. Next base: position 16,300,346 of record NC_065923.1, read on the forward strand.
AAAAATATTAACGCACTATTAGAAGGAAAATCGGAAAACACAACAATAAACATTTAAGCGCAACATTGTTGCCATGAAAGCAACGCTCAAAGCAATAATAATGCAAAATGCAAAACTTTTAGCATCCGAAATGGTCAAAAACAACAAAAATAAATATACGAAAATGTAACTCAAACATTTCTGATATAAATTTTTAGCATTGAGGCACAATTCAAGCTCAGCTCGTACACAAGATTAGATGATTTCAATTATTATAAGGTTTATGAGGCTAATGGTAGGGATTTCTTTAGGATAAAGTGGTAATTAAGTAAAACATCTTAATATGGTCTCTTGGATGCAAATGAAGAAGTTAATAGGTCTTTCAGAACACCACACTTCGGACAATCACAGGTCCCTTAATATCTCCAACATCTCTACAACGCGGCCTGTATGTTCTTCATTAAGGATTAAGGAACACCTTCCCTAACAATTTGTGCTAATATTCCCCATGGTCCAACCCTATCGAAACAGCTTGTTTGCTGGACTTCCCATTAGTTCATTTCGATTACAAATTATTACCGTTTTTCCATATGCAGGCTTTAGATACCCTGTTACAAGTACAAAGTTTGAATAGTACATTTCATAGTATAAATTATTAAGATTGAAATATTTGCGGAGCTAGCTTAACATAATTCTAAACCCAAATAGCATGATATACATAATACTATTTAAAAATAAAATAAATTGTATACCAGAACTTGATTTGGATCGATTGGATCCATTTGTGTGATAGGTATACGCTATAATTGTACGATCTGTATAATATATTTGCAGATTTAAGCTTTCTCTTAAATAATAATGTTTTTCAATTTTAGCGCATTTTTCGTCATTTTGAAAAATATTTCTATCGTATCTAAGAAAAATTATAAAAAAATTATTGTAAAAAAAACGTTTTTTTCCTACCCACCTTAATGTATATGAAAACTCCTTCAGCGCTTAAAGTGCCACTCAAGCAGACGCCATAAACCAACATTTATTAGCGCTTTAATTATGAAAGCTATATAAGCAGATATGAAGAAGATGTAAAGGAAATCGCCTCATAAAAATGTGGACTGTCTGGTACGACAGCGCGTATACGCAACATCATAAATGGCATTAAAAGTATGAAAGAAGGCTCCCACGCACTGAAATTGCTGTAAGTTTCACTACTGTTCCATAAGCGGTTGCACACGTGACTCACTGATTTATTTTTTTGTAAGTTTATTATATTTATATTGAAACCTTGTTAAAGACGGTTTTGTGGTCTTCACATTATGCATTTATACATATATTATATGTAGCAACTTTTTGGCGTTAAACTAAACCGTAAGCCTATGTATATTGCGGAATATATATTACCAAAATACCAAGCATTAAATGCTACTGAAATTTGGTTTGACAAACTTATGTTTTACCGATTATAGTGATTTCGTGCAGATATTGTGTTAAGCTATGTACTTGTATAGCGAATTTCTTCATTATTTTCACTCATTTTTGAACAGCTGTAACTTTTTTTCAACTTAACCGAATTTACTTTTTTCTGGATAATTAAAGCTTAAGATCTCACCTTTCCAACACTATATGGTATGACACAATTTGATCGGTAGCACTGGAGATATAAGACTACAACGACATCTATTCACGAAATACGAAAAGACTTTTTCGACTAACCAATATGATTAAAGATGCTACACGCTGTTTTTCGTTAACCCTTGATTTTTTTTAATAATCTTTGGCTTGTCAGAGCCACTTTAGAGGCGCCTTTCAGCAGCTAATTTAGCATTATGAATAACGGCGCTTCATTAGCACCGTCCTCGTGTTCATTTAATTTGCGAAATTGCGTAAACAAGTAAGTTTGTGGCGAAAGTTGATTGGATATTCGTATCAGTTTCCTTGTGCCACTTTCGCTGCTCATTAAGTACGCGAGTTTTGATATGTGTGTACGCTTGCGTCAATTAACAGTAAATTCAAATTGCAACTGCATGTGCGGCAACAACAACTTATGCAACACACACACACACTCACTTGAGCATATGCGCATTGCACGACTTGCGTAATATTATAGCGCACTTCTCATGTTATTAAAGTTGTTTTTCTTCACTTTTTTTCTAGTTTCGTTCAGTGCGTTGCGTCCCTCGGCGGTGTGTGGCAGTCGTGGCATAACTGTGGGCGTGTGGCGGTAATTGCGTCCTTGCAAACTGCAGGTGTAGTCAAGTGCTCCAATTGCTATTCGACTGCTTGCCACTTTCGCACATTGCATTTAATACTATGTATATATCTATCTGTATGTGTGTATGTATCTATATACATATATGTATATATACATTGTATATCTGTGTAAAAATGCTCTTGCCCTAGTTGTTGATTTGGTTGTTCGTTGAAATCTTCACCAATTTACTCGAATGACTTTGCGACCCTCGTCGCCTGCCTTTAATTGGTAATTGGTAGCTGCAAGCACTATAATTTATATCCCATTGCATGCGTGTGTGTGATTGTTACTGTTTTTTAGAATAAAAATTCTGTTACGGAATATTCTTTAATAATATATATTTATTATCTGCTTTAGCTATCGAGTTAAATATATTTACCTTCATTTTTATGTAATACACTATCTGATCAAAACTGACCCGGACTGACAGAGAACCTCATTTCTACGTATTTTAATACAAATTTTTATTATTGCTTTAGTTTTTCCAATTTTTCCTACACTTGCTAAACGATTCAGGTATTTTTTAAGAGTCTGCCACTCACACGTTTAATACCCAAAACTTTAACCAAAATGTATTGAATATTTACCCAAAACTTTAACCAAAATATGTTGTATCAATACATACGATATGTTGAGATCCTTTGCTAACTCTCTGATGTCCACACGACGATTTTCAAGCACTGCTTCTTTAACTTTATCAATTTTATCGCCGTGAACAGAGACGGATTGACGACTCGCATGAGGCAAGTTTTCGATGACTTCACAACCTTCACTGAATGGTTTGTGCCTCTCAGCTACTTACGTGATAAAGTGAGGAGTCTAATGTATTCTGGATCATTTTCAATGATACCACAGTGTTGCGATTTCATTGAAATCACAAACGAGCAAACTCGTAGTTCAATTGTTTTCGTTTTCATACTAAAAATTGTCCAAGGAACTTTTCGCACTGTGAAAAAATAGCTGCCAAATACACAATAATTGAGATATGAAAATCACACCATAGAAAAAGGTTTAGCCAATCTAGAAAAGAAATATTTTACCAACTCCATTTGGGCGTGCAATTTAAGTAGACCAGTCCAGGTCAATTCTACAGCATCAGATCAGACAGCAGAGCGTTCCTGAACTGCCATATCTTTTAATGTTAGTAATTGAAGAGAAAACGAGAAATCATGAAATTGGGAAAACTGCTGCCCTAATCTCATTGGAGACTTTAAAAATATTTGTTCCACAAGGACTTCAATGACTTTCGAGCAAAGTTTTCGATATAAGACAAATGTTAGCTTCTAAGAGGATATGCTTAAGTCATTTTATGCGAATATTTACTACTTCTAGATTTTCTTGAATTGAGATTACAATATCTATAATCATATAAAAAGCGCTTGAAATCAGTGAGTATTGCTAATGTTAACAACGGAGGTCTTGGATCATAGTAGTCCTTCGCTCTCCCTTTCTAACCAGACCCTCTTAAATATTAAATTATTATTATTAAAATGTATAATCTTCTGAAACGGCTTTTGAAACTTAGAATTGTATATTATTGAGTCCTGTTTATATTCCCTTACGTCACATGCTATCTTTCATCAATTCCACTAGTTTGTAGATGCCACCCTGTACACACCTCCGCAACTTAATTATTTTTTTCTTCCTCACGAACGATGAAATGCACAACTTTATGGTTTTCACTGAACAATTAAATTTTGCACATTGTTTATGTTAAAATATAAAAACATGTTTACATGGCAAAAACATGCACAATATTAATAAATGATTCAAATGTTAGGTTATGTGAACAAGTTGGAGTGGCACTTGCCCATTACATACACTCAATATAAATTAATTAATTTTTCTATGTCTGCACCATAAACAAGTGCATATACATAAATACATACAATATAATATATATAAAACATATATACTATATATATATACATATATAAATGTAATGAAGTGACACTTTAAGCAAACAAAACATTTATTGACAGCGCTGATGGGCAATTTCAATTTTGATATTTAATTGTGTGGTATAAAATTGTAAAAGTAGATTTTATTAATTTTGGAGGTTAAAGTTTTTTTCAATTAAATTTCAATTAACTTAAAACAAATTAAAATTTATATATACGCATTCATTTTATTATAATATTTTTTTTCAATGGCTAATTTTTTAACGAAAATACATGTAAGATAATGATCCTTTACTGATAATAGTATGACTTTGTATCACAAATAGGCAAAACCCATTCAATACTTCCCTTATAGTATATCTAAAAAATGTTTTGGAACATCCGGTCAAAATTGCGACCACCGCCTTTGAAAACGATATTTCGAGAAAAACACAATCAAAAACTGCAGTAGCCGACTGGTCTAGCCTGACGAACAGCTTTTCCAAATATTCTATTTCCTAAACTTTTTTTGTGGTTGCCTTGAAACGAAAATATTCCAGACATATCACAGTATTTAAAAAAAGATGATTTTTCGAAATTTCAAAACCTACGAAACCATTTATCTATAGCTGAATATGAATAAAATCTGTCTAAGGTCCAACCTCTAAATTATATATAATATAACGGTATCCTCGGCTCCAGTTACTTTTCATTCATATTCCAAATATTTTAAATTTCTTAGGTTAGGCTAGATGGCTGATCAAAGATCGCAAGTGGACCGATGTATGTGGGCCTTTGTGAAACCATAGAAAAGAAGAATTCCTGTGTTCCAATACAAATTTGCATAGGCGTTTAATTTTAACTCCCGCCAGTTCGATGGCATGTCTGAAGGTATGCGCTCCCCTACTATTTAAGTCTTCATTCCACAAACGCGGGAGAATCAAGGAGGAAGTGTTAAGTTGTTTCCACCTCATCTTATTCCATACAGCTTCTGCAAATGGCGTCTGGTAAGATTCCCAACCTTGCAGTAAGGACGAAAATAAGCCAATGGTCTTTTGCTCGTAAACGCCCCACAACTAGGGGGAGGCTAGCCTTACCGAGACCAAAGAAATCACTAAATCTCCTGCGATCAATCTTGGGTCAAAAGGCTTTGGCGACAGCGTAGGTACCGATGGTGGCCCAGCGCTGGCCAAGCTTTCGCGAAGCCCAGCTATCTAGTAGTAAAACACAAGATGATACGGAAGCACCGACCCGCTCCCATTCTTCCGATAGCGGTTTTAGGGTGTCTTTCCTTGCTAGCTCATCAGCTTTACAATATCCTGCGATTACGCTGTGGTCTAGCACCCATACCAGCCATATCACAAAGACACTCGATGTTATTGATAGCGAGGTTATGCACTCCTCGACCAAACACTGTAATTGAGTTCAGGGCTAGTATCGCCGCTCTGCTATCTGAGTGAGTGCTCACTTCTCTGGAGGAGGCTGCACTCCGGAGCAGCAGATCTACTGCTACCTTAATGGCTGCAATCTCGGCTACAAAGACACTGCAACAGTCAGGAAGTCTGAAGCTGGAGTTGATAAAGAGCTCCTGACAGTAAGTCCCTCCACCAACATTGCCCCATTCGTTCGTAAATAAGTTCACTCCGCCAACGGCTTCTTCCCACTCATCACTCCCTTGTCAGTATATGGGCATAGAAGGAGACGCTATATTTCTGTTTGGAGACTCCATGATCTCAGTCATCCGCTATTAAGTCAAAAAGTGTGCGAATATCCAAGTGTTCGGATACGTGCGCTTTTAAGAACCCATATTCTCTGAGTCTGATAGCCACTTTCGCATCCATACACCTTCCGACGATGTCTACTGGCTCTATGTTCAAAATGGCGTAAAGTACCACATGCTGATGAGTGCCGCTCGTTGAACGCTCTCGAGAAAGTGTAGTCTTTTCTAGAGCCCTCAACCACATAAATACTCCATAGAACATAATGTGCTCGACTATGGTTTTTAAACTTCTTCGTTTGTTTGATTTTATATAACATAAATATATCTCATTTGAGTTAGTTAGGATGATTTCAATACATATAAATATCACACAAAAAGTAGTTATTATAATATGTTTGTAATTTAATCGGTTTGTTCGAGCAATGAATGTTGCATTTTTACGCTTCTTATATAAAGTTTTGCCAACACCTGAAGGAATTTACTTGGCTTTGATCCTTGCAAATCTCCAGAATACACCCGAACTTAGCCTCTGCTTACTTGTCTCGCTATTGATATCTGGGCCTTTTTGGTACGTTAGATTAGTTTGGTACGCCAATGGGCTACACAAGTTTTGGTACTTTGTGATGCTACATTGTGTTCCATTACGAACAATAAAAGTAGTTATTCCTTAAGATGACTGCCCTTGACGCGAAGTTAAACTTTGTGGTCTCACTAAGGATACCTCTTTCAGTATCTCATACCGTGAGGCCCTCCTTTGCTAGAGGCGTCGATTGCTTGATTGTTGGCCGTTCAATTAAAAGGGTAGTTTTTAAAGAATGTACATCCGGGATACTCTCTATATGGTACAATTAAATATCCATTAGTACCCAACTCATGCCTTTCTCTGAAAATTTATTGTTTATTGGTACAAATTGAATACTTTAAGGGTATAGTTGAATATGGATTAGCTCTAAGCTGCAATCTATTAAGCAGAATTATCTAATTTTACGTTGAAACGTTTACAGGTTGCTATGACCTTCGGGTATAGTGAACAGCTAAAAAAATCCCACTTCACTTTGCTAAACAGCTTAGGCACAATTTTCAGACAAAAATATTTCAAAATTTTGTGTAAAGTAATAAAAAAAAATATGTAAATATTTATATTTCAATCCTTTTAAACCATAATCTTACTACTTAAAATCTTACCATTTTCGGAAATATTTAAGAATTCATCAACGAGGCAAACGAAAAGGCGACCAAACGGGAAAAAAATTAAAATTACAAATTTCGGTCTTAAATCCCAACCACAAAGAACACGTGCGTTTGGCACACACTTACTTACGTACATAAATGCCGAAAGTAAGCAAATGCCATAAAGGGAAGGGTTCGAAAACATTACAAACCCAAAAAGAAACAATGTGTCAAATAGCCGTGCTGACAGCTTGAGGGTTCAAGAATGCGAAATATTTTTACACATGCACTTTATTTCTCTTTTTTTGTTGTTTGCTTTTTTTTGCAAGAAATCTGTGCACACATAGTTTTGCTGATAAGCGCGGAGAAATGCCGGGCCCACATTCCATAATCATCAAGAGAAACACCAAACGCACCGTTAGGTTGATTTCGGGCTTTTAAGCGAGCATAAATTTCCATATATTGCCAAATGGAAATTTTCTTTTCCTGCTTTTACTTGAACCCACAACTATACTTACTTGGGTTAAAGGCTCGGATTAAGGTTGCAGTAACCCTTCGGTGAGCTTCACGTGCCGTAATTACGCTGAAAATTGCTGTGAAGTTTATGAGCCTTGGGTTGACCAAAATGAAATGACGAAACAAAGACATACATACACTTATGTACCGTATACATAAACTATTATGCTAAAACACAACAACAAGAAAAACATTTTTACTTTGGTTATTGAAAAAGATGGGGAGTCCTTGAAATTTTATAGCAAAGGATGAACATTGAAGGAATGGCAAGACTTCCTGAAGCATTTCATGGGAGCAGTTTGCTAAAATCTCAATTTCAAATCTAATCGCTTGGCAATAAATAAGCCTAAAAGAGAGTAAGTTTCTTCACACGTCGCAAATTCTACGAAGCAGTCCTCTGCTGGAATGCTAACAAAAGAAATAATATCGTGGAATATTTGATTTCTTTAAAGTTATGTGGCTATTGTACACTTACACCAAAATTACATAAAAGGCATTTGTAAAATACTTTAAGCAAAGTTCAGCTGCCGATTTCATGTTCTTATTTCACATAAGCTCATGCTAAGAACACATCAAGTATAACAACCTTAAACAAGACTACTGTTGAAAACTTGAAAAACATCTACTGTATAAATTTCTGTAAAGATTTAATGGCATAATTGCAGATACGTTAAGAATATTTGTTAAGTAATTTTTTTAAAAAAGATAAATTTAATATTTTTCGAGTTACATGCGATCGCCAACGATGTCCTTCTCTGCTTCAGTGATTCCGGTCTTTCCTGTGCATAAAACCCAAACAGAAATAGATAAAACCTTGAAGCTATAAAATTTGGTACGTAGTTTGCACTTCGAGACTTAGCAACCCTATTATTGCAGTCTGAAAACTCACAATTTTATCATAAAGTTGACATTCATCATTAAGTCTACCATCCTACTCAGAACCTTTTGATTTCGCACGATTATTTTTTACAACTTTCGATGAAGATTATATCAACAAGAGTGCATATGATAAAGCTCCATCAAGAACTAGTGTTTATCGATGTTATTGTGAATCCAATCGAGGTCGTACATCAGTCCAAGACAAGTTTCGTAAAGGTCGTTCAAAGTCAAATATATTGCTAGATCGTCATGTGACTTATCGTGAGATTGAGACAACTATATGCGTTAATGGAAGCAGCATACACCCAGTATTGCATTGACTGTAAAAAACTGCTCACGTTGAATCGCGCACAATTTGCTAATCGCTCAAAAGGAGGCTCGTGTCGTTGGTAGAGAGAAATGTTAACCAAAATAAGAAAGCGGTGCTTTAAAACACGTCTATGACATTGTGACGGATCATGTAATGTGGATTTATGCGCATGAACCTAAAGTAAACAGCAGTCAACTGTATGGGTATTTCAAGATGAGCCGAATCTGACACAAGTTGTTCGCGTACGAGCACTTACAAGCAAATGGTTGACTGTTTTTTGAAAAAACTAGAAATGTCGCAAGCATACTACTGGAGCAACGCAGAACAGTAATTTCTGAGTGCTACACAACCAATTGCTTACCAGTTCTCTTTCACGAAAACAGGAAAACCAACCGCCGAATATGGATTACTCTTCACCACGACAATCCAGGCTCTCACACATCGCCTAAAGCAAGTGCAATTTTTGAGCACTTATAAACTCGATTCGTTGAGTCATTATCCGTATAATCCTGACTTGGCACCGAATGACTGCTTTTTGTTTCCGTTCGTTTAAAATAAATAATTTTCGTAAAAAATTTACTAAGAGATCAACGGTTTTCGACACTTGAAGAGGTTGTTTATGCAACACATGGTTTGTATATACATCAATCTGAATGGCAAAAGTGGCCCAACACTTTGATCAACAGTACCCAAGAATATATATATAAAACTTAAAGGAGAACATTTTGAAAAACAGCATTGCGATTTTCGATGATTAATATTTCTTTTTTTTTTCTCCCGCAATATAAAAGGCAACCTACGTAGTCATTGGATCATTTATCCTCGAGTAATCACTCCTTCGAAGAATGCTGTTTCGAGAACAGCGAGTTTAAAGATAAACTGAAAGAGCTGATTGGACTGCGCGGCTACTTTTTAGAAAGCTGAACTTAAAAACTATTTCAGATAACGTTTATAAATTTTAATTTTTTTGTTGAAAGGTATAACCTATCGAAATATGATTTATTATTTTTTTTTAATTTCACACTAGGTTTAGCCCTAGTGCTATTTTTTGCTAAATTTCTTCACTCAAGACATCGTTTGATAGAAAGCTTATACTTTTTCAACTGAATAAAGTTGCCTACCAAGAACAATCTTCTACTACTAAAACGAATGCTAACGGTCATCCACTTATAATGACTCATTAACACTTATGCACCTGCTGTGTTCGTAAACTTTTAAGCAGATCGTAAATTGACGCCTTTGTAACATATGGCTAGGTAGTTAAGGACTATTTATTTATGAATGCTTACCGTAAAATACATATATTAGACATTTTTGGAAAATAAACTTGTGCGTGTAGTACTTAAACCGAGTATACTCAAATTAACCTCGATAGGCTACAATTGAAAACTAGTCAAGTCGCAAACCTTTAGAGTACAATTAGATATCAATCAATCCTAAATGAATATATTTTGGCTGTGTCAGGCGATTTGTTATTTGTTAAATATTTGAAAGCATTAAACGATATTTGAAGTATAAAAGTTAACTAGTGAATTAATGATTGAAAATGATGCTTTTGTACTTTGTCGGCTTTTAGGCTGCAGAATTAATGTCTTCATAGGACATACGGATACTAAAACAAAAGGGAATAGTTGGCTGCCTTTAAAATTAACAAAAATTTCATTAGTAGCATGTTACTTTGCGACTAATCGCAGACGCATTCCTTGTTGGGTTACAACAGAGTATGTGGAAGTGTTCAGCATTAATATTCACTATAAATACCATCAGATCAAAATTAACCCGGATTAAAAAAAATTAAATTTATTACTTAACTTTATTATTACTTTCAAATAGAGTTCTCAGTTAATACCAGCATACCAACGTTTGACCTAATTTTCTATAGGTTTACTATAAGTCTCGACTTGAATGGCCTTCAGTGCATTCGGCGAATTTTGGATTTAGCAGTTTCAGCTCATTTTTGGGGCGTTATTCGCTAGATCGTTGTATAGTTTCGACCGCCAACAGTAACCAGATTCTCAGCTCGCTTGTTAAGCACCTCTTTTACGACCTTTACTCGATGTAGTTTTTGCAAAACATTCAGGCCTTTTGATACGAGTCTTACCTTGGTAAACTTCATACTCAAGACGTTAACCACAATTTGATGGAAAGTTCCATAAGAGATGATGATCATCTGCTATATCTCTGCTGCTCTTTTAATTTTAGTGATATCACTGTTATAGATTTTTTACTTAACGGAACTGCTACCGAAGTAGTCTAGCAGAATTCCAGTACCATTACTGCTAAACTTTCTGGATATGATTCTGTCACCAGAAGTGTCAATCCATTATTCACCTTAAAATTTTTCACTGAGCGTACATTTGAGTTTTAACACATGTGACGTGTCGAACACATCAGCTTTTTTAACTCAAATATCATCGCTAAGCCCATTTCCACTATGTTTCGATAACCTAATTGGAGTGAAAAAAGCTTATGTCAGTTAACCGTTAGCCTGCGGCAGGCAGTAGAATATCCCCCCTCCGGAATTTTTTGTCATGAAAAAGCTACTCATAACAAAACGATTGGCACTCGCTGGCGGCATTGCAAGCACACTGCCAAAAACTAGCTTGGGCTCTTATATGTTTACATCTACATATACTTATGTATATGCATGATGGTATGCGTGTATGCATATTATACGCATAACCAAAAGCACCCAGCTGTTATGTGCTCTGCTGTTCGGTCACGTGCCAGTGGCAATGTTAACGGCATTGTTGTGGCAAAAACTACGGTTGGATAGCGAGGTTTGGATAGTTAATTGGCAATCAAAGGCATAACGGTAATTTATAGGGGTGTACATGTGTAAATGATTGCTGATTGGTGAAAAAGTGCAGGCGAAAAAGGAAAAGTTGCAGATTAAAAGTAAACATTAATGTTAAATTTTTTGAAAATTAAAAAAAAAAAATTAAATGAAGTGAGAAATTTGTATACCAAAGTTGTATAAAATCGACGAGAGATGGGAAAAACAAAGTTATTAAAAAATTTCTTATACTTAGAAGCGGAATGCATGAAATAAGGGAAATTTTTAGTTATTGACGTTATAAAAAAAACGGTTCGCTCCCAGAAGATTTTGGCCGTACAATTAAATATCGTTGAAAAAAAATCAATAATTGACAAACTGGCGGCGTCTAAATAATTTGAGTTTTGCCCTGAATTTTATTGGCTTTTGGCTTGCAAAAATTCGAATCTTTATCGAATCAAAAAACTATATTAACGGATGATCCAAGTAGAGGTAGTTTACGTCGATATCTTAAAGTGAAAGTGTACAAAATACAGCTGGTGCGAGAACTGAAGCTGCTCGACCGTCCCAAGCGACGCAGCTACGCTCTATGGGCTCTTGAAACGTTCCAAGGAGATCCGACGTTTTCTAGCCAAACTTTGTTCAGCAATGAGGCCCATTTCTGGCTCAATGGGTATGTAAACAAGCAAAATTTCCGCATTTGACAAGAGAAGCAACCTAAAGTGATTTAAAAGCTGCCATTTCATTCAACAAAAACAACGGTTTGGTGTGCTTTGTGGCGCGGTGGAATAATCGGTGAAAGCGTAGCCGTCAAAAATGATCGTTACGGCGCCATGATAACCGACTTTTTGATGCCTGAAATTGAAGCTCGTGATCTCGCCGACATTTGGTTTCAACAAGACGGCGCCACTTCACACACATCGCATCAAACAATGGATTTACTGAGAGAACACTTCGGTGAGCTGATAATTTCACATTTTGGGTTGGTCGATAGGCCACCAAGATCGTGCGATATCACGCCGTCAGAATTTCTACTATGGAAATATGTAAGGTCTAAAGTCTATGCGGACAATTCCGCTTCAATTCAGGCCTTGGAGCGAAACATCGCGTTGTCATTCGCCTGTGACCAGTCGAAATGCTCGAACAAGTGATCGAAAATTGAACTCAACGGATGGACCATCTGAGACGTAGCCGCGGCCAACATTTGAAAGAGATAATCTTAAAAAAATTAATGCCAAAGAATGTTATTTCGAATTATAATAAACATACCCTATTAAACTTGAAATGTCAGTATTTTTTCTTAAAAAAAGTATGGAACCTCGAAATGTTCATTGCACTTAGTGGAAACTGAAAATATGTAATTTTGTTAATTTTTCTCACATAAGGTCGAATAAATCAACGACTTTTCTTGTATACACGGCCATACAAATTATACATATTTATCATGCGAACTCTTTGATATTAGCTACTGGCAATTATAATGGGTTTTTCCTTTCATTCGAAGCAGTATTAATGATTATTACCGATAGTCAGACGAATGCACAATTTGTATGATGGGTTTTGTGATGAATAGTTATTTGCGCTCAGTACTTATTTCATTAATATTTTCGTTCCACTTTCCGCGTATTCTTCTTTCACTACTTCTTTTTGATATGAATTATTACGTTTTTCTGTCACATCAATACAAAAGGGGCGCCAATGTACAGCAGAGGCATTAATCAATAGATTTTACATGTATTTTCTATCTATGTGTGTATGTGCGGGTATATTTTTCATAAGTAAGTATGTATGCAAATGTTAATTTAAGGCATATCTGTTTTTGGTAGAAGAAATTTTGTTAGAAATATTTCATTGCTTCAATATGTTTTGTAGATAAATCAATGTTGCTTGAAGTTTTTATTTAGCATAGTTAGAATGATCCGAAGTAGGTCAAATATGCACTAGTTTCGTTTGATAACTTTCAATATATGCCACTCACATTTAACTCTCGTTTCTATTAGCGAAAATTGGAACAATCAATTTTCACAAACTTCTCTTGAGTGAAATTTCTTATCAACGAAATTATTCACCATAGACAATAACAGGTAATAATCCTTTCGTGGCAGGTCTAGACTATAAGGTCGTAACCAAGCTTCTGGACCATCTGACAAATTTATATCGATATATGTCATTGTCTTAATGAAACGCAATTAATCTCTTCTATTAATCAAAGCTGCAGCGCGATGGCTGCCTTCAGACGTTTCCAAAAGTTGACCGTAGAGGTCCAAATTAAAAGTTTGGCTGTAGGGAGTACCTAATTACCCGTCAATCCCACCAAACACATAGCAAAACCTGCCTGATCGTTATTTTTTCTTTGGTCACCGTTTAGGCCGGCTCACCCCGATTCTACCATGACCACTTTCGCTTGAAATTGTCGTTAGAGACCCACTTTTCATAACCAATAAACGACTGAGTGAGATATTTATCGCTTGCGATTCAGCAGCGATACGCAGGTTGAAATTCGGTTCATAAGGATTTTGTTTTGCGTTACCTCGTGTAGCATCCGGAATTCTCTCATATCCAGCCTTATATAAATGGTTCCAAAGGCCTTTTACTTAATTTCACATATATTGTTTTCATCGGACTACTATAACACAATGCTGCCATACAAGTATTGAATGAACTAATTTCGCCACTTCTTGTTCGCGAATTAATAATGATTTGGCTTCGTTCTCTTATAGCCTTTTTTCAGTGTCAAATTAATTTAGTACATTAAGATTATAATTGAGAAACCAGTTTTTGCCTTTCACACAGGCGGCCACACAATTAAGGATCAGCTGTTGTATTTGCTTGTGTTCTTCTTTTCATATTTTTTGAATGATTAAAATTCATCAGCTGATTGCTCTTTTATCAATGTACACTACCAAATTTACAGCCGAGACAACAACCGGCAGAGTTAAATTCCAGTTAATGCTCGATTTAATTTCAATTAAAAATCAATGTAGAAAAATACGAGTTTTATTTTGTACGGTAAATTGATCTAAATGAATGCTTTATTCAAGTAAAGGCTAATTGAAGAATTAACTCTTGTGCAAAAAGGCTATTAGTGGGTTAAAATGTCAGGGTCTATCTCTCTTGTTGCAACACAACCTCTTGTCAAGTTTTGCGTTTCTTTATTTGTTATAATAAAACCAATTTGGTCTTTTAGTACATCTTCATATGCGATTAAGAAAAAAGTTCCGAGTTTACGCAATTTACGGTTACGCATTTTTGATAAGAATTTCTTTGAACAGTTGTTCGTTAATTTCTTAGAAGTAGCTCCCAAACTGACTGTCATTAACTGCCGAACCGAAAAAGTGAGCCTTTATTTAAGAGTATGTATTAGTATGGTATATGTACCATTTTACAAATGAATTTTTCCGCAATTTATTTAAACTACAAGGAGGCTCTATATTCCAACCTGGCACTATGGGAAAGTATACATATAGTATGTATATATATATATGTTTGCTGAAATTGACGACAAGTTAGTTAATTTACAAATTTGTTTGAGTAGCAAAACTATTTAAAAGTTCGACTTTCAAGGGAAATCTAGGAATTTCTTTATCTACACATCTTTTATTCTGTTTGCGGGTTTAAGTTCGTATATATATATATATCCAGCGTATAGTATTTCATTTGTATGAATGAAGGCAGCACATTTACGAATACTGTCAACACCATCGCCACGACTACCATCACTTTCTGCATTGATTGCTTCTCATTGTCAAACAATAAAGTTTCAGTTTTATTATTGTTTCACTTTTCCTTCGATTTTTGCCTTCTCAAGTTTTGCGTTTCTTTATTTGAGCCTTTTGTTTGGTTTCTTTGAGTGGTTTTATCGGTTGTCTGCGAGTTTTCGTCTTATTGTTCTTGCAGATTTGTTGTATTTTATTTCATTTTTTTGAATGTTTTATTTTGTTTTTTGAATGTTTCTTTTCTTTGTTTTACTTTTTTGTGTGTGTGTTTTTTTGTTTGTGTTTCTTTTGTTTGCTTTGTCCACTTGTTCCTATTTGTTTCTGCACTTACCAAATTATATATATTTGTATTTATGTATTTGCTTACTTTCGCTTTTCGCCAATTTGCTTGGCGCTCTTCAACTTTTATCTGGCGAGAAGCTCATGGTCGCTCCTGTCGACGCCCGCTTTTTCGGGTATTTATTTGTAGTTTTTTTTTGTCGTTTTTGTTTTTCGTTGAATTTTCCTTGTTTCTTCTGCTACTTATTGTTTTTGCCCAGCTCTGTTTGAGTCATTTAATTGAAGTCAATGACAAGGCCATCGAAAGTTTGACAAAAGTTTAATAGACCCGCTATGAGTGCCGAATTGATTTTTCCTCTTTACTCTCTCGCCTGTGATTGTATTTTCAGCTCTTTAAGCACTCACTGCGTTTGGGTGCTCAATGACACGTACGAATTGCCAGTGATTTTTGTATTTGCTATTTAAGTTTGTCACAATCATTTGTGTATTCAAGAAACTATTTGCATAAATTTGACAAATTGTTTACTTTAAACATTACAAACGGACGAATATTCATAGAAAAGAGTGCCTTTTCAAGAAGAGAGTAAACACAATTAATTTAACATACTCATGCCATTATATCTTTACATGGGTGTGGGTATTGTTTACATTGTCCTTTCATTTGTTTGTCTTGAAAACTTATAGTCAGTTTCTTTTTTCTCGTTGAAATTTAATTTAATTCAAAAAATTAATTAATTATTAGCTAATCAAGTTAAGTAATGCAATATTGATCACAATTTGAGCTTTTATCTTCTTAACATATTATTTGGTCTAGTAAATTGATATAAATTATTTTTGTATGGATTTGAAAGCTCTTAACATAGTTAGAATGATCCAATTTAGGTAAAATATTCACCTTCCCATTCAATAAGTTATTGACACTTGGAACGTAATTTCATAATGACACTCTTCTAGACACCCTCGTGCCTATTCGCAAAAAATTAGCACAATCGACTTCTGAAAGCTTTTCTTAAGCCGAATTTTTCACCAGCAAAATCATACGCTATAGAAAATAACAAATAATATTCAATTAGTACTATGTTTGAAGTATAAGCCGGAGGCTTAAAAACCTCTCAACCAAACTCCCGGAGTTTCTGGCGAGTAACTAACCGCTCCACTTGACCAAAGCTTGGCCGCTTCTGGACGATCGCTCCTTTCAGTCATTGGTGGACAGCTCTTAGTAGATGATATTTTGTCAATCCCATCAAATACGTAGGTTGCTATATATATTTCTGGCCTAATAATGTAAATAGGCATATTTATCAACGAAAATGTTTTTTTTTATTTTTTTTTTTTTTTTTTTTTGTCGATTGCTGTTTTGTTTCGAGCTCATACGCATAGATCCATGATTCGTCACCTGTGACGATCTTATAAACGTCTTTTGAAGCACCGCGATCGTATTTTTTCAGCATTTCTTTACACCAATCCACACGAGCCTTTTTTTGAGCGATTGTCAAATTGTGCGGGATCCAACGAGAACAAACCTTTTTTACGGCCAGGTGTTCATGCAATATCGAATGTATGTTGGTGGGAGAAATGCATAGGCATGCCTCTATCTGAAGGTATGTTACATGACGGTCTTGCATTATCAGTTCACGTACGGCATCGATGTTTTCTGGCACAACGGCTGTTTTTGGACGACCTTCATGGAATTCGTCTTTGAGCGAGCGTCGGCCACGATTGAATTCGTTGTACCAGTTTTTCACAGTGCTATAGGATGGTGCTTCATAGCCATACAAAGATTTTAGTTCATCGATGCACTCTTGTCGTGATAATCCACGTCGAAAGTTGTGAAAAATGATCGCACGAAAATGTTCACGAGTTAATTCCATTTTTTGGCCGAGATGAATTTTTTAATTCCCTGTAAATAAAACAATTAACGATTAAATGACAAAACGTTCTGAGTGATGTTATGCTAAAAAATGTCAAGCTTTCCAATGGAAATGTCAGATTGCACCTGGCAACACTTAGTGTTGCCCTAGGCCAGAATATATATAGCAGCCCTCGTATATAGAAAATCCTTACTGATCGTCGATCCTGACTTGCCACCCTTAGCGGCGCCATTCAAACGCAATTAAATGCTGCACGGCTAAATAACTGTGATTGGATCTACAACTAGTGAGTCCAAACAAAAAATAGATTCTGAGTTCTATGAAAACAAAAGAACCATATTGATCCTAAAGATTGACCGTCACATTCGAAAAACGCCAATCCAGTAGTTAATGTTTGGGCTTTAATAAAAACAAAAATATCAAGAAAACATTTAACGTCAACCAAAAATTTTATTCGGCAACTTCAACTATGGAATATGCGGAAAGTTTTGTTCGAAAAAATGACAGACTATAAAAGTCAAATGGTAAGATTTGAGTAATAACCTTTTCGAACAGGAGTTAGCTGCTCAATTAGAAGTTCATTGTTCGATTAAAGCGCTAATTTAGATCAATTTACCATACAAAACATAAACCGTTCTTGACTACATTAATTCCTTATCGAAATCAAATCAAATTGCAACTGTAATGCTGTACTGTACGGGTTGTTGTGCATACTGTAAATTTGGCTGTGTTTAACTCTACCGGTTGTTGTCCGGGCTGTAATTTTGGTTGTGTGCTATGATAAATTAGCAATCAGCTGATAAATTTTAATCATTAGAAAAAAAAAACGAAATGAAGAACACTATCAAGTATAACTGCTGATCGGTAATCGAGTAGCCTATTGAAACCATAAACTCTCAAATTTTGTAGCTTGATTAGTGAGCGGGTTGTATTATTTTCTTCTTGATCGAATAATGCCAGTTTGAGGGCATATTCCTTTTACGCGCCTATGTAATACTAGCCTCTTCATATTTTCAAGTTTTATGCAGATAGCTAATTGTATTTAATAAAATTATTGCAAAAGCATATCAACGGACGGGCTGACAAACGAATAGACAAATATGCGAAAAATATTCCTTACGCCATACTGATTATTTTGGTACACTTATATATGGTATATATTTATTGGCGTGAATCAAACTCAATTTAATTTAGCTGATACAAACAACCATTCGATGAACAAAATTATTATTCTCTGTGCAACATGTTGCGAGAGTATAAAAATATTTATATTTGAAAAAAGTTAAGGCCACTATAAATACATCAAAACTTAAGGCAGTATATATGGTAATTTATAGGTAGATTGCGAATTCAAGGCGAAGGTCGAACTAAAAATATTATCAATAACGGCTGTTTGCGCTACTCAAACGGACTTAATAATTTATTTATTTATTGACGCAGGAAAACAGCAATCAATCAATCAATTTTTGAATGACGAGAAGAAACATAAATTAACACATAAATCGACTTAGGCTGATTTAGTAAAAAAATATTTTTTGTGATAAAAATCAATATTTTCAAAATATTTATTTAATTTAAAATGTGTATATAAGGAACAATTTTTGATTAAATTCATAATTTTTTCCATTTAATTCATTTAAGTATATCTGTAGGCAGATAGGTAGGTAGAATGGATGTCTGACAACGCACATCAAACCTAAGAAGGCCAATTGGGAAACCAACGGGACTAAGATTCCCTCAATCTGTTATGTCCTCGCTGAACCACCGCGTGCTTCTGATTCTTTCATTCAAAAACTTTTATCTTTGAAACCTTCGAAACATCGTGTGGAAGCACTCGACCGATTCTTTTGCTCTTTAATCTGCTTTTCTTCTGCCTTTGAAGGTAGTGAGAAGCTGTCAACTTCTAAAATAGTGATGCTATGTTGTAACAATATTTTATCGAAAAAACATTTTTCAATATTCAGTTATGCGCTTTTACAGTTTAGCACCACTTTATAAATGCCGCACAAGTTAACTGCAGTTCGAAATTAGAAAGCGAAAATAGAAATTCTTTTGCACTATCGATTATCGCTTTTAACTCTTGTTTTTCAAATTGACCCATTTAAAGGCAGCAATAAGCTTGTGGTGGCAATCAATAAACAGTGGCCAATTTCCATGTCAACAAATACAAGCTTATATATTAGGGAGTTCGTTATTTCCCTAGTTTATTTTTTCTATCGCGTTTTCAGTTTGAACTCTTTGCAGCTTTGGCATTCACTTTTTTTTCCTCCAAAGCGTTTAAGCCCAAATATTTGAATATTCTAATACAAAAGGTTTCTCTTAATAAAAAATTACGATTTTTCCTATAAAAATATACTTTTAAAAGTTATACGCAGTTAAAATAATACTACACCAAATGTACTGTGCATACATACGGTACACCTGGTCGTATGAGCAACACAGAAATTAGAAAGCACATATATGAAAATAACTTTTTTGGTAGGGCGCTGTAATGTTTGTTGTAATGGAATATGCTATTTTCAAAGCTGGGAAATAAAGCACAGCCTACTGTATATATAAACACAGAGAATAATATGCCCCCCTGTAGTGGACTCCACATATGCAAACTACGAAAAATGGACTGCAAATCACTTTACCTCCACCACCACCTCCAACCGATAACTCATTACATTTAATCAACCAATAAAGCCAAAAGGCAAACAGCATTTTACGCTACACACTACAGTAAATACCGCCACAATATACATACATATGAACATGTACAGCTATTTAAGTGCAAATATGTGTTTGTGTGTCTTTGTATAAGCCACAAATACCCCTCGCCATTTAGTCGGCTCTAACTAGCTGTTTGCACTTGCGCCGATAAAGTGTTTCTGCACAATCTAAAAGCTTATTAATCATTAAATTTGTGTGCGGCAACAATGTTGCTGAAACATGCAAGCGTGCGACTCACTGGTCACTCAGCCGCCACTCTCCGGCCGGTGGGTTTGAGAAGGAAGGAAGCATTTTGCGTTAAGTGTATTTGGCATGCCCTGCGCCTAAGGGCTGGCTACGCCGGCCGGAAAGGTGAGTGTTAGAGCAATCAGCTAATGTTTAGACAACATGCGAGGCCCTTGCAGTTATCGCTAATATCGCTAAGTTTCTACAAACATGCATCAATTTGTACTCGCATATAGCCGCTGGCATATGTCAATGGTTCGAGGTACGACTTGCGTGTTTGAACATTCGTTGATTTGCGACAAGATCAGATTTAGATAAATATTTGTTTGTTGGCACAGAGAAAAATATGGAAAAATTTTATTTAATTCAATTTCGTACTGAACTTATTAAATATCAAGTTGGTGTAGAGTTGATAAGTCAGGTTAAGTTATTTAACGTAGTGTGCGAACAAAAAGGTTGTGAAAAGTATTTAGAGTAAGTTTTTGTGCTAACTTTAATTTCGACGTGTGTTCGATCTATAGTACTAGGTCTATAATTATATTCCTGCGGTTTGCCAAGAAATTATATAACTTGATTACTTTTAATTATTTCAATTTTCCGCACAAACATTGGATTTTATTGTCCTTGTGCGAATTTTTCAGTATATGTCATTCACTTGCAGCTTTGACAATTCGTATTCCGGTTGAAGTTTATGCTGAACATGATGTAACTGAAAGAGTTTGAAGGTACTCACCATCAACTCGAAAGAATAATGTATGAGGATTGTTGCCAAACGCAAGATAATCTGGAAAAATCTTCCAGAGATGCTCTAGAAACCACTTCAAAAAGTTTGAAAGCAACCGGATGTATCAAAAAGCAATGATATTGGGTTCTAAATGAATTGAAGCCAAGAACTCCAACGTCAACAACTCAACAAGTTAAAGCGACTGATTACCAAAAAAGGTTGGAAATTTACCACTAGATGTCTTCTGCCTACCATTAGTGCGGCCGATTTAGAAGACTCTTACTCAGTTCCCTTTTGAACGGAGTACCGAAAATTGGCTCAATTCATTCTTGACTACCGAACCATCACAGTTCTTTCCACTTCAGTTGGACAATAATAAATGAGTAATTCTTGTACATGATTTTTTATACTCTGAATGGAATATATTACACACGGCTTTTAACACCCAAAAAAAACATTTGAGGCCCAAAAATACATAAATAAATCATCAGCAAGACGAGCTGAGCCGATTTAACTATGTTCGTTTGTCTGTCCGTCTGTATATATGAGAACTAGTCACACAGTTTTTGAAGTATCGATCTGAAGTTTTACACACGTGTTTTTCTCTCCAAAAAGTTGCTTATTTGTCGGAGCTTGTATGGTAACTTCTTTATATGTTAAGTGTGTTCTAGCTAAAGTTTCATATATCAAATATATTGATATCATTGGACTGAACAACAACGCCGTTAGTTGTGCTTTCTCCAGACTGAATAAGGCAGCGAAGGAAATGGGTTTAGTTATGAACGAGGGCAAAACAAAATAGTTCCTGTCATGAAACAAATAGTCATCGCATTCGCGGCTTGGCTCCCACGTCACTGTTGACGGCCAGAACTTAGGTATGTCTGCCATAAAGAAGAAGAAGTACTAGCTTAAATGCAACTTAAGAGCTAAAGCTAGATAATGCTTTCATGGCCGTTGACCGCATGCCACGAAAGTGGCTATTTGCCGCTGTTTAGCCCAATTTTCTTCAAAAGTGTTATCAGACAATGAACAGTTGATCGACGATAGATTTTCCTGGGAATATCAGTTTCTTTAAGACTTGTGATTTAACTGGTGGATATGTTTATTCTCTTGATGCGAGTACAATTTCCTATTTTGTAAGATGATGTCTGTGTTCGCGAAAAGTTTTCTTAGCTGAATTAATTCGAGCTACGCGAGACCGATCATTTCTCTTTCTGTCGTCAACTGTATATGTTTGGGAAAAACCATCTATAGCACAGTAAACAAGCATTCTCGAAATACTAAGTTTTTTGAAAAGCCCATAAATCTCACATGCGCTTTGGCCACATTTGGACCGGTTATTATACTACTCTAGGAGCCGGAATTTCGAGCGTTTTTTGGCAACTGAAAAAAATATAATTTGATATTTTTACCAACCTTTTTTATCATTTTATTAATATTTGAAGAGTACACTGAAGTAATTAATTACTTTTTTTTCATTGGGTAATCCGTCCTAGACGTAGAAAAGCCGTATCTCCGTCGCTATGATTTCCACATTGGTAATAAACTGAAAAATAAACCAATGCTCGATTCTTGATTCGTACGAATTTCGTTATTTCTAGAAGCTGCAAGATTAAGAAGAGATTTTTTTTTTATTTTTGTCGATTTTTAGAAATATTGCAACTTAAATGTTTTTCTTTTTGTTGCTTCGTGTGATGGAGAGATATTTGAAGAATATTCGTGTCATATTTCATATAAACCAAGTGATTAAAACTTGAGATATTGTGGCAACGCGTTTAAAGTTTTACTTCCAGCCGTTTACTGTTGCGATTGTTTGCTAAGCCGCTCCTGCTATCACGGCACTAAACCGGCTATATCTTCATAAATAATTTGAATCTCGAATAATTCTTCTATGGAGATATTTTTAAATATTTTGAACATCGAGTTGTGAAAAAATTAAGAATTTATAAAATTTCTGGACTATAATACACACCTAAATTAAACAGTAACAATACACTTATCTGTGAATTTGCCTATGCCGTATGCAGTGTAAGCTTTGTAATGGAATTTTTAAAAAGGCATAAGTCCTAATACCTTTCTTCCTCGAATCAGAGCGACTTGGCCTGTGTCAAGAATCCCCTAAAAAGGCCGAGTAGCACAACACTTGTTCTGCTGAAACATATAGTGCTTGCAACAATATCAAATATTTTGGCGCAAAATACATTTTTAAGCTCTAAGACTTCTATCAATGCTTTACTAGCGTGTGAAGAAATGTTGCTGGTATTCTAACTGCTTCAGTTGTCTAGGTGAATTTCGTATATTTTAAAATAAGTTGAGTTGATCTTTACAGAAAAAATATCTCTTTATTTTTGCAAAATCTTTCCCTCTATAGAAAGGAACATCACTTGGGTGTAACACAACTGAAGAAAACTAACATGGCATGCTTCGTCCCCGCCCATTCTTTTTCTCTCTCTACTTCTTAGCGTCCTTCTATTTCACTTTAGTGCCTTCATTTCGAATCTTGAATCACTGCACACAAAGTCATTGCTTTCCTTGCTTTTTAAAATATCCCTGCCTTTCATGGAGAACATCTTCCGGTGACATTCACCGCAGAGAAACATACTGATATCCACAGCTTTCCGCCAATCATTGCCACCAGCAAACAGATGGCATTCAGCAACATAATTGCCACCAGCAGCAAAAAGCATTTTCGTATACAAACAAAACAGACAGTTGCATTGGTGACAATAATCTGGCAATCATTTTGACACACCAAAACTACCAAAAAGCATAATAAAAGCATCATATTGCTCAAGCATGTTGCATGTTTCTATTGTGTAAGCAAATGAGTTTTGTGGGAGGAAAGCAATTGTGGTAAGTAAGAGCGTCTCAGTCCTAAACTCAAGGTTGCCACGAACGATCGCCACGCCGTCTGTTCATATGTATGTATATATGTAAGTATGAATGTATGTGTGTGCACTCACGTAAGTCATAAGCGTTGAGTACGTTCTCTCGCCAGACAAGTCACGTTCGCAATTCCCCAGGAATATCACGTGCAATGCCGAAATTGAAAACACGATTTAACGGAGCCATTCACCTTCAATATTATCTCAGAATTGCCAACTCACGGCGATGCGAGTAAAAACGTGTTAATTCAAAGAAAACAAAGAAGAAGATTGAAATTACAATAATATTGACATTCATAGAAATTACACACGTTGCAACAACAGCAACCACAACTGAATACAGACATACAAAATTAGACACACCTACACATCCTAAAGCGACTAAAGCATCTTCGTCGTATGCTGGCAATAACGGATCAGCTGTTGGCATTCGGTCAGACGCCTGACACATATTGCCGAAATTGAATTTGGCTCATTTCTTGGACAAACAACGACATGTGACACGACGTGTCGCCAGCGTGAAGACAAATTCAATTTGTTCGTAATGCGAGCAAGCATGCTCGTCCGATGGCCATCCTTGAAAGTGCCGCGTGCTTTGTTCTTCCGTTACTCACAGCTCTTGTCTATGTGGATTATTGTATTTGTCGTGTCATCAGCGTAAACTTCGCTTTTGTAGATGTCGGAAGCGTAAATATATATACATTATATATACTGTACCACAGCTAAGTGGAGACATTACATTCTCGTTTTTGAAGGAGAAATCACGCAATGAAATCAAAGAGCGTGTGGTTATTGTATACGGTAACTCTCCTCCTAAAAGCGACCTTGCAAACCTGGTTTAACGAGTTTCCACGTGTTCTCATGTCGGTTTGTGACGGTAAACACACAAGTGCCTGAAACTTGCTGTCCTGGAGGAGCGGTCTCAGACGTCGAGCTGTTCGCGTTATATATCGTGGCTTGTTTGTGGCCTGTACCACTTATGTAGCTGCTGGTAGATGGGAAGCAGCCACGACAGTCGTGGGGTGCCAAAAACTCCTCTCAATACAGCGTTGTGTTAGCCTAGGCTGCCTTTTTACCTGTATTTCGCACCGTCTCAACGGATGCCTTGCAGGTTTTGTTAGGTGCACACCCTCTTGACCTGATTGTCATACAACGAGCTGTTGTATTCAGGTTAAGAAGGGACTTCAGTGTGTCATTGCTGCGGATCGACTGGATTTCCGATGATGATGTGCAGAGGGAGAGATATCTAAAGAGCATGAGGTTTCTAGATGATAGGGTCAGGTGTAAGTGGAAAGAACCGTTGGGACAATAGTCCTAAAGGTGGAGTGACTTATGAGTACTTTCGTAACGTTGGGTTTGATGAGCGTAACCCAGCCTTCAGTTTATGTCTGAGCCTGGATTTTCTGCTTACGGAGCATGGACCTCAGAATGTATTTTTACATCAGAGGAACATATCTTATAGGTCGGGTTGTTTTTGTCGGTCGGAGGTAGAGGGCTGGTTGCATGTAATTACAGAATGTCCGTTGTACTTGGACATTAGGGATCTGGCTGGTATGGGGAATAGCTCGACTAATGGACGTTTACATGTTAGCAATGCGATCTCCACTATTCGGAATGCCGAACAGTTATGGTCGTCTGCGCGAGAATTGTTTAGGCGGCGAAGGCGTTGAACTGAGAATTAGGGTTAGCTTCTTCTGTGAATGGTGTGTGCGAGTTATGGGTGTATGAGGTCCAACTCCTGGTCACGAGTCCAGAGCAGTATGGAAACTGGGAGTAGTTCCTTAATTCTGGTACCACGTGGTAGGTGTCCTCGGAGCTTGCACCAACCTGCTCATGCGGATTGGCCCCTCGGGGAGTATCGTAGTTAGGGTCGTCTGCGCGTGAATTTTTTAGGCGGCGAAGACATTTAACCATGAATTAAGGTTAGCTTCTTCTGCGAATGATGTGTGCGTAAGTATAATAGGCGTATGAGGTCTAACACCTGGTCACCATTTCAGGGCAGTATGGAAACTCAACTGGTGGTAGTTTCGGGTTCGAGGCCTGATCGAAGACTTAATTCTGGTACCATTGGAACTGGGTGCCGGACCCAAAGAGGTTTTAGACGAACCTCGAACCCTACAAAGGTGGTTAGGCCTACTGCTAATTGGTACTGAAAATGTCTGGTATTAAAGGGTGTTGATTAACGCATTGATTTGATCCGCTGCGTTTTTGAGCACTGTGCCGTTAGGCTGTCCTCAACCGCCGACGAAATACTCTTAGATCAACTAATACACACCAGAAACCAATGAACAGTTGAAACAGTATATTTCACTCCACAGGTCCGCAGCAAGCAGTAAAAACCTGTCCTATCGATGGAAAATGGGATGTCCACCGCTGGGATTACTTGGGATAATAAAATGGTTACATGAATACACCATGCGGAATTACTGGGTCGATTTAAAGCCGAAGTAGGGACATAATGGCCTCATTTTATGGAGAAAGAAAAACGATTCTTGCTTATACCGGCTATCAGCTCCGTCATCGATTCGGCCAAACTGTTCGAACTGAGCTGATAACTACTTCCCTAAACATCAATATTCTCTGGATCATTGACCTACTTGCGACTTCTTTTTACAGAATCCAACAAAAATTTTTAATAAAAATATTCCATAATTTCACTTTTAACTAATTTTCAAGCGCCAATTAATTGAATAAAGAAAAATGTATACTGAAGATAGAACAATCGTATCTTAAGTGACTCATCTGCGCATTAAATTTATTCTAATGCGACTTTAATATACTCAAGTGACGCAGTTTAGTAGCAACAGGCAGTAAACCATGAAAAATCATATGACAACAACAATAACAACAACCATTCTATTATGTCTAATATAATCAGCATAAGTTCACCTTGGTGGAAGCAACGATGGAAGACCATATAAATCTCGAACTCCTTCCAGCGCAAGCCCACACACGCAAAGCTATAAAGTGTGGCACAGGATACGTGAATTTACAAACGGGAAATCTGAAGCACGAAGGCTATATAATGGCAGTGCTGTACGTTTAGAGTCCTCATGTGCATGAGTGAGTGTGTGAAAAGCTGATTGCAGAGGATAGGTGAGGGCATTAGAGATACAAATTGCAGGATAAGCGCAGAAAGGCTGGCATAAAGGTAAGAACACCTGGAGCAAGTCATCATGGTCATAAGCTGGAGCGTAATAGAAGCCATATGCAAACGTAGTTGGCCTTGTGCATTATTATAACTTAGAATGTAATGGGACGTGGCAGTACTAATGGGCGAGTTGCGTATGAATAATGATGTCCTTATAGTCAGTTTTGAAAACAAACAAAGCAGTGTTTTATATGCTAAGTTAAAGATATGAGCAACAAGTTTTTGAAGAGCTTAACTGGACAACACTGGAGTGAAGAGAACGAAGTATACTACAATTTTGTTTTTTATGTTTTCTTAGATGAAAAAGAGTGCTTATATGGTTTTAAGTATCTACATATATTATTATAAAATTGCTTTGTGTTTTCAATTCCAGCTGTAAAACTATGCTTAATTTCGAATCATGTGCCCATGCTCACGCGGCCCTATAGAGCCTAAAGAGCTACCTTGTAAAAGAAGTGGCTAATCAAATCTATTCGAATTGTATGTTTGCTGAATGCGTCAGCTTTTATTGCCTAGAGGTGCGGCTGGCATCTGCCATCTGTCACTCTTTGACATATCAGCTCAGTAATTATTTTGTATTTCCAGACTCTTGTCATGCCCGAGAGAGAGATTTCACAAAATATTTAATAACTTCTACAATTTGGCGAACACCACATAAGATGTAGCGGAAATCTTTATATATATAAATCTTCTGACCGTGTGTTTGTAATTGAACTGCTCCTAAACGGCTTGACCGATTTTGATGAAATTTTTTGTGTGTGTTCAAGGAGATTCGTGAATGGTTCAGATTCACAATTTGGTCCACTGGAAAATGTTTTTTTAAACTAATTTTTCATTTGTAATTAATTGCTAATTTTAGAATGTTTGACCGATAGATGGCGCTACCATCGCAGTATCCAATATTCAGACCTTAAATTGGCGTAAACGTGCAATAAACAAAACTATGCCAAAGTAAAAGACGACATCTGTAGACAAGTTTTCATAACGTGGACAGAGTTGTTCGTTCTTAAGTAATAAATTGGGTGATTCCATACATCTATGGGGTAACATTTTTTTTATACCTGCTAACTATTGGAGGGGGTATCTTGACAGGCAATTTAAAATTGCAAAGATCTGGCATAAAAGCGGCATAACTGAAGTGTTGATAAAAAGGTCTATTAAAATTTGAGATATACAGAAATCTTTTCGAAGCATTGCAAGACTGATGCCATAACCTTGCCAGCCGATTTTTTTTGTCTTTCCACGCTTGAGAACCGTTTCTTAATATGCAGTCAACCAGGCTGACAATCGATTGGACTCGATTGATTTCACTGATGCACAGCCCAAATTCAATAGTATTTTTACCCCAAAAACCAATTCTTTCTTAACGCACGAAATGCTTTTTGATTCATTTCACCAAAATGCGATTATTCCTTAACTAATACTTATAATCTAACTAACTAATAGAAATCATATAGATGGTAATAGTAGTACTACCTATGTATCAGCCACAGTAAAACGTGGGCGGGTCCTCTAGTATATATACATTGTATAAACACCACCTGATGGTATCCCCTTTTCTTTGAGATCAGAGAGTGAGAGAGACATTTCAGTCACCGTTTCTATTCAGAGAAACATGAATAAATGCAATGAGTTGCGTGGAGAATAGGTTAAATTAAGTTATACTGGCCGGCTCGCACATCATACATAGACTTACTGGCCTTTATTAATGCCAAATGGAGGTTGAGTTTAGTTTGAGGTAAAGTATACGACATGAAAGGCATCAACGCTTTTTGCGAACTTTAAGAGCGCTTTGCGAATCTACGTTTGATACCACGTCTAGTCCTTTGAACACCGAAGCTCTCACATGCTTAAAGCGAGTTCAATATAGTGCTGAACACAGGCATAGGAGTTGTTCCAGCGTCTATCTCATGCCAACTTCTCTGCATTTTCTGCAATTATCCTCATTACTGATGCCTATCCGGCTCGCATGTGATGCCAGTAGGTTGTGACCTGTCAAGAGATCAAATTAACGGACAAGAGATCAAGAGCCGTTTTGTAGAGCTTTCGAGACCGTATGAGTAATAAGCAAGCGAGTTTTCCTAAGAGGGTCTTGCATATGATCAGTGCGACCTTGCATGTACTTAAAGCATTTCCATCTCGCACTGATCCGCCTATGGGCCCTCTAGGAAATTGTGTTGTATATCGTTCTTAGTAACTACAGTATTTCCTGCACCTGTCGACAATAAGTCCAGAATCAATTGCATTTAAATAGGACACAAGTCGAACTAAGCCTCTAGCCATATACATAACTGTGTATAGTAGGCTTTAGCCGCAGGGCTAAACGTCCCCTATATTATATGCCAGAAAATTCAAATGCACAAATTGAATTGTTTGAGGGATTGAAATCGGGAAAAAATTGCACTCACACTGTTACAGTGCCCTCGAAACCCCTATGTAATCGTAGGTTTGTTAAAGAAGCTCAAATGAATTCGCTGCGTAATTCATATTAAAGGAATGTGTGAAATTAATGCTGAAATGTTATTGACACATCGCGATGTGAATGTGTTTTAATTTATGGTAATTGCATTCCACACTCATTCCACAAATTAGCAATCAATTATATTGATGATGTTATTGCTCATTCTATCATTCGCCAAATTCGCATCATTAACACGTTGTGAAAACGAAATCATTAACAATCGGCATCATTGTTTTGCGAGAAATGCAATTACTTACTCTTTTTAATTGTAATGGGATATGCTCCCACATATACAAGCACACATACACACATATTTAATTATATACATCCAAGCAAATTTGATTACATGCATGGCATTGCCAGTACTTTTAAAAGCTTTCAGCTCATTTCCGCACGATGTTGCTGTAATTATAGATTAACGGGCAATTGCTGTAATTGTAATTATTGACGTTGAAACATTTAACATAATTAAATATAGCAGTAAATAGGTAGACCAGTAATTGCATATTAATTATTCACATATTGGCGGAAAGTTGATATTATAGAGTTCGAATATAAATGAAAATTAAGAATTTTTTATGCCTCAATTATTGCATTAGCAATATAAATATATAATGCGTTTGATTATTACTGAGCAGTGATCGTAAATAATGACTAATGTTGTCATTTTTAAATAAAATAATCTAAACTTAGAATCGACGTTAAAAAAGATAGCGTCATCTTAATCTATTTCGATGGTCTGTGCAATCCAATCAGGAATTTTCAATTTCGAATTTTTAAGATTTTTCACTTATAATGCTTAATTTTGAATATTTCCTTAATAAGTCCTTAATAAGTAAAAAATAATCATTATTATATTATTTCTATTTTTTGGTTTTTCCGAAAATTAATGATTACTTATAAGGTAATGATTACTCAAAAACAGTAATTATCATTAGAAAGACGGGAGCTTAGTATATACCTACATACAAGTATATAGCGTGAAAGCAGTCAAAATGACTGCATTGTGAAATGCGCAAAGAAATTTGTTTGACATTAATTTTATTATATTTTATATCACTTACAGTCATATAACGAGTTATTTAAAAGTATTAAGATTAACAAAATGTACTTCAGTGCGAAAAAAAATTATACAAATTTATTTAGACATTTTAAGCAAATGAAAGTGCAAATCTTTTTGGATGTATCTCTACCGCAAACATACTTTTTACATTTCTGACAAATATTATTTGTTTTGTTAGTGTGGCAAAGTCGTATTTGACAAATTTTTCGTTTGGTCAAATCTTATTGTGTTTGAAGATGTTGCAGTTGATACTTGTGTGTCTTTCTGCTGTGATGAATGTTTGCTTCTTTCAGTTCTGTAATTGCCGGCTAGCTGCTCTGCTAATTGAAACAGGAACTGCTTTCGTTCTATTTGTATTCCGGTCACATCTTTATAAAGGATCCAAGCATTTATTGCAGCTAAATCTAAAATGTTAAAAAATATTTGTAGGGGCCATCTACGAGAACTAGATTTCACCGTATATTTTCTGGCCATTTGATCTGTCATATCAACGCCAATTTTTGTTTTATTATAAAACTGAATAAAATCTGGTAACATTTTTCTATTACTTTTATCAATTTTTACAAATTTATGCCTAGAACTTAGAACAGCCACTCTTTGTTCGGTTTGCTTTTATATATTGTAATTTTCTGATCTATTTAAAAGAGTGGTAAAACGAGGCATGTTATCCTTCGACTGTTTGGCTGCTTTGGGTAATTCTCTTTTATTTCCTCTAATAGTTCCAACTAATGTAGTTTTTTTTTTGGCTAATATTTTCGTCGCTAGTGACATGCTGGTAAAAAAGTTGTCGGTCGGTTTCTTCCACAGTCTGTACTTGGATCGACAAGTTTCAGAACCACGTATTCGCTCAGAAGCATTGACGATGGTCGTTGTTCATCTTTCCCCAAGTAAGCAAAACCTTTCAACACGTACGTAGTAACGTCTGATGCAAGCCAGAATTTGATGCCATATTTATGCGGCATATTAGGCATATATTGTATAAACTTGCACCTAGCTTTTGTTGGAAATAATTATAGTTGTTCGTCAACTGTTATGTGTTGTCCTGGTTGATAGCAAGCTTGACTGTTTTCAATAAACTTGTCCCATATTTCCGAAAACAAAGGCAAATTTATTTGTTCGGATGCGTGTACTTCTTTCACTCCGTTTGTCAAAACGAATAAAACGTAGAATTTGCTTGAACTCATCTCGGGATATAGTTCTTCTGAAAAATTCGGAACCCCACTTTACTGACCATTATTAACTTAGTTTTAGTTAGTTTTTTGCTTCATAGGCTCCACGAGCATATAAAATGCCAACAAAAGCACGTATTTCCGGCAGTGTAGTTTTCCAATCGTAGTCCAAAATTCGGAGGGCTTCTCTTTCTGTACACTTTTGTATATGTTTGATAATATAATCGTTTATTATCAACGAGAATGCACTAACAAGATTAGTTATCATAACGCTCCGTTTTGCGTAGCCTGTTGGTCCTGGCACACCCTTGCAAATACACGTAGATGGTAGCCTTCCGGGAATATCACCTTCGTTAAATTTTGTCCACACAGTACCATCTGCAGCTGTTTCGGTCTCCTGAGAGGTATTTTCAGTTTCTTCATCTGAACCAATTAGCGCCCTATGCCTTTTCTTGGGCACATTGGTGACATCTTCATCGCGCTCTTCAGCATAAGATGTCTCACTTGGAATATGATCCGATTCATCTTCAGATGATAGTTCCTACCTCGTTGCAATTGATTCTATATCGGAACACTCTTCCCCTATCTTTCTTAGCTTTTCTAAAAGTTCTCTTCTGTTGGACATTTCTTATATGAACTTAGGGCGTGAAAAAAATCAACTGAACAACGTGTTAGCACGACTGGAAGTGCGAAAAGCAGACCTGAAGGGAACAAAGCTCGTGACCAGGCCTGGCATAAAATTCGAATGACAATAACTTTAGTTATTGAACATGTTATCATGTGATTACAATCCAGAGTCGAACTGATCTTTTCCAAAGAGTCAAAATGACTGCTTTTCGGCGCCCAATATAAGTATAACATTTCACATATACCTATACGAAATATGTATATATACATATTTCTCTGTAAATACGTATAAGAATGATGGCAACAACAAAATGATTAAATTAATCCATTTATACGTTGTAGGAAAAATTATTTAAATCACTATTTTTTAATTGAAATTCAAAATCAATCAAAATGACTTGCTTTGGCAATCTAGTGCTATTTTAACTCATAAAAGAAATCAATTATATAATTTTTATTTTTGTTTCGTGCTCAGAAACAATAATTACTTTTACGATTTTTCACCAATAATGATCAATTCTGATTAATTCCATAATAACTAAAAAAAAATCATTATCATAATATTTAAATTTTTTCTCAAAAGTAATGATTACTTATAAGGTAATGATTACGCAAAAAAATAATTGTTATTATAACTCGTAAAAAAATTAAATAAATAATGACTGTCCGAATATAGAAGTACAAATATAGTGAGAAATTCGTCTCCAATTTTCCCTTAGGAACAGAGAGGGGAGTTGTAATAGTCATGTCTGCTTTTAGTGATTTCAATTTTTGGTACAATTATGTGTCGGACATATAGAAACCACAAGCTTAGCAGGCAAGCAAACAATTTATTAGAATTTTCTGTCAGTGCAAGCTGATCTGATTACGTATGAATATATGGCAACGACATTTAAATGATTCAATTCTTTTGTTTTTGCTTTTCGATTCTAAGTTATACTTAAATATGTTTATTAAACAAGTATATATTTGAATAACAATCACTCAATATATTAATTTCTTTGCAGATCAATTAACGCTAATTCCATTTTTGTCAAAATGTAAGTAAAATATTCACTACACTCTTAAACAAAAAAAGCCACAGAAGCAAACATGATAAGAAAGCATTGACAATAATATTTTATATAGTTCATCTATGTATATTCATATGAAATTTTGATTCCACTCTGGGTGCCAAAAGCAGCTTATTTAATAAATAGCTTAAAGTATTGTACTATTATAGCAATCAGTGAATAATTTTGAAAATTTTTTGATTATTTTGATTCCGTAAAGTCTATCTCGCCAGAAAAGAGATATGCAGCGGTAAGGATGATTTTTCTACGTAAAATTAAGAAAAGTTCAAAAGCAAAAACAAATCAATACTACTATGCATGTATTAACCTGAAGACTAAATGTGCAAATTTTTGTTTTTGACAAATTACCGGTTTCCCATAAACACGATGTTGTCTTTGTGAAAATGTTACACGTTAATATTATTTTCAAAAATCGTATTCCATCTATTATTACCAGTATTATATATCATATCTAAGAGGGTTGTGAAGAAGTCGATCCGTTCAGGCGTTCTGGAGAAATTTTCGTCACTAACGCTGGACACAGCGTTTCCAAAAATCGCATCTGAAAATTTGTAGGTCAATTACACTAAGTTAAAAAGTTAATTCAAACACCTTTACTTTTGCCAGAATAACTTCAAATTTCCGAAGGAATTTCTCAAATATGTGTTGGAGTGTTCTGTTCTAAGCTGGTCATTTGTCTACACTTTCGAATAAAACTTTTTTGTAATCACATTTGGTTGAGAGTTTTAAAATTATTATTTCTCTACCAAAATTGTTATTAAGTAGTAGATAATCCCAGTCTTTTCTAGTTTTCTGGAGATAATTTCTATCTTCATAATTCTACACTTCAAAAATTTTTCACGCGGTTGAAGAAATTTATATTCAGTTTTGGGTAATTTCTTAATATTTAATACAAACTTAATTGTATACAAGTTGGCATTTGAAAGTTCACTGCCAAACTCGATTATTTTGAGGTCATTCGATTACTTGTGAGGTCATAACCAATACATGTAATAGCAGAACACATTTTAATCAAAAAATACAACCGTTTCGTGGCAAAGTGCTAAACAACAGGGCAACACGGTCATAAAGAGCCAGCCAATAATTCGCACGCATTTCGTTGCACACACAAAAATAAAGAAATAAACAAATGTTTGTATGTGTGTATGTGTATTTGTGCAAAAGAAATGTTGTAACGAAAAACAACAATAAACGCTTATGAATGAAGATTATTGCCGAGCAAAGCGTCTCCTGCCAATTTTTCATTTCATTAAATTGTTGTCCACTTTTTCATTACAACCAAAATAATTGCGCAGTTTGGCATATTTTACGCGCCTGAAAATATGCTTTTACACGTTTTTTGCGCCTCTTTTTCTTTTGTTTTCACCGTTTGTCGCCTGCCTTTTTTAGCGTTTGTTCTTTTTTGTTTTGTGCGTTGTGCTGTTTTCTGTCAAAGCGATTATTACCGCTAAACCACTGGCTACTTTGTTTTTGCTCTGTGGTTACATTCACACACAGACGCACCTGCGTTTTTAAGGCGAAAAATTATTTTGTGTTTTTGTATGAAAAATATAATTTATTTCGAAGTAAAGAAAAACACGCAAATTGCTTTTGTGCGTCTATATATATTTGTGTTGCTGCCGTTTTGAGCGCGTATAATTTTAAATTAAATGTCAACATTTTTATTTACTGTTAGCTTTGCTTGGCTGCTCGCCATTTACTTGCTGACACTCATTTGATTTGTTGGCCATTTCGGTGTGTTTAAATTTTATTAACTTTCATAATTCGGTGTGCGACAACATTTCCGACGACAAAATACAGAAAAAAAATCAATTGACTTGCTGTAATCTCATTAAAGCTGCTATTGAGTTATGGAATGTGCCAGCAGTGCAAATTTATAATTTATATTATAATATATAATATATACTATATATAAATGATTATTGGCATGAAATATTAAGTAGATTTGGTCTTTACTTGCTTAAATACCACTTTTTATATGTAATTTACTTCTTACAAAGGGTTCCCAAAGTTATTTGCAAATGTTTGTCAGTGCGTATACGTAACATCAAATGCTTCCTTCGCCAATGCATAGAAAATTAATTTTCTTTTATATCATTTTCTTCAATAATAATAGATTATTGGAAAACAAATGTTATTGTTGTATTATTAAAACATAGAAAATTAACTTCGAAGAAGATTTCCATAATAGAACTTGCTTTGGATCGGTCAGTTTGTATGACAGCTATATGCTATAGTAGTCCGATCTAAATAATTTCTTCGGAGACTGTACCGTTGCCTTGAGCAATAACGCAAACTAAATTTTTTACAGATATCTCGTCAAATGAAAAAGCTTCCCATACAAGCACTAGATTTTGATTGATCAAGTTGTATGGCTGCTATATGAAATAGTGATTAGATCTCAACAATTTTCTCGAAAATTACACCATTGCTTGAGAAAATAACTCAGGCCAAATTTCTTGAAGATATCTCGTCAAATAGAAAAGTTTTCCATAAAAGAACTTGATTTTTATTGGTCTGTTTGTATGGCAGCTATAAGCTATAGTTACACGATCTGAACAATTTCTTCGGAAATAACATGGTTGTTTTGTATAATAATTTTTACAAAATTTGGTGAAAATATCTCGTCAAATGAAAAAGTTTTCCATACAAGCACTTGCTTCCGAACGTTCGATTTGTATGGCAGCCATACGCTATAGGCATCCAGTATCGCCAATTCTGACAAATAAGCAGCTGCTTGGATAGTAAAGAATGTTTACAAAATTTCAGTTCAATAACTAAAACATTTCGCGTATAAACTGATAGCCGAACATAGATAAATCAACTCATATGTATGTCTGTCAGAGCGTATACGTAACATTAAATTATCTCACTTCTATTCAAGTTACCACATGTTTCCTTACTGCAACAATATTTCTTTTGTTGTTATTGTTTTAAAACTACTCATCAAGTGTTTAAGTACACGTTTTTCGTCACTTTTCTTAAGAAGATTTTATTAAGAAGATAACTACTTATATTAAAGAAAAGATATTTATCCAATTACTTATATACCTACATATTTCAATTGTGTGCTATAATATTTCATTCTTCCGCATTTCACTATCCTTATCAGCTGCTTTGCACACTCGTTGCAAATTTTCCATCGTCATGATTGATGTGATGCTCAAAGAAACCAATAGAGACGCACACACACATACAAACACAAAAGTATTGCACTCGCTTAGCGTAATTAAGCCACGGCTTTTATGTTTGTTTTACTCTTGAGAAAAGTTCAATTTATTGAAGCAGTTAATGCGGAAATTTAATAATTGTGGGATTTGAGTCTCTGGAGGTGGTGAGCGGGCGGTGCTTTTGATGCAAGCACGGTGTGCACCAGCTGGAATGTTTAATAATTAGATTTTAGCGCAGCGTGGCGAAAGAGTTTTAGATGAGAGCAGTGCAAACTAAATATAACTTTTAAGTTTTACTCCTTCGGATATTATGAATAAAGATACATAAGAGACAAGGTGTCAATCACTAGCAAAGTAATTATTTTATAGTTGTAAGAAGTGTCATTAATGAAAGAGTCTATGTACTGTGATCCACTAAGCAAAGAGTTGAATAGAAGTATATGCGGCAGCATATTTATATTTTAATTTTAATGATGAAAATTGGAAAATAGTATATTTTCGACGTGATAATTAAAAGAAACTAGAAAGATTTATTAAAAAAAAACATTATATTTGCAAGCATAAAAATATGTGGATTTTTGGAGGTGTCAATTGAGTTCTGCTTTCAAGAGAGTAAAGACATATATGTCATGGTCGGTGCCATATTATGAAATTATATAAATCTGGCAACACTAAATCTCGGTTTCTTTTTATATTATTCTTATCTATATCATATTAAATAAAGTCAGTCGCCGTCTTACATTGAAACTGCGTCTGTTTAACTCTGCTCAACAGGTCAACACAGGGCATAGTCAACGCAGATTTTATTTTGAGAAATTTGCTACGGTGGAAATAGGATAAATGGAGAACATGGTGAAAGATAATGAAATGTCGTAGCATTAATAAATTGAGACGCACTTTTAAAGCTCCATTTTACATAAAAAAAACACAGAAATGTTAACAAATTCAGTGACTTTGTTAAAAGTGCTTAGTTGGGCTTGCGATGACAATGTGATCATTTCAGAAAAACTTAGTTAAGGGGTTATTTCAAAAAATATATTATTTTGGCATAGATTTGTTAATATTATTTTAGGTTGTGCCGGCAATTAGCTTTGGATCTATAAGCAAATTTTTGGGATTTTCTAAACTTAATATAAAGGGCTCCCAAATCGTCAAGCATGTTTTTTCTCGAAACGCTGGTTTCAGAGTAAGTGAATAAAACTTTTCCGTAATGTTTGAACAGATTGACTTGAAATTTTTACACGACCTTCTCCTTAGATATTTTTGTCAGATACTGATCGAAGGTATAAGATTTTCGATGAAAATTTTGATTTTTCTCTACTTTTTACACTGAAGTGTAAATTTTTAACAAAAGAATGGTGTTTTTTAGGAAGCCACAGTTTTGTCAGAAATCAAAATTTTTACCAGTTCGTCGATCATTCACTTAGTTTAGTTAATAACATTTTTTTAAATCGTCTGAGTGTTGTTTGTCAAAGCGGAAAAAAAAATTTTACCAAAAATAAATTTGTAAAAACTTAATGTCTGTCTTATCAGCAGTTTGGCTTCAGAAAATTGCATGGCACATTTCAACAATGTAATAGGGTAGAACACTTTGGAACTAAAAAGTCTAGCATCTAGGCCTATTATTCAAATTAAAGTAAAGGCTACCAATGTCTTACTCTTTGCTGCTAAAGTCCTACTTGCACAATCCGATGTTCTACGTTAAATGTCGTGATGCTGAGTCGGATTTGAGCCCTGTTCGTGCTGGCGTACACCAAAGCAGTGTACTCGCCCTATACTCTACATTCCTTATATAGCCGACTTTCCAGGGTCAACTCTGGCTCAACAATAACGGCTGTGACACTGCTAGCATCACCCTCAAGTGGCTTTATATGGTCAGTTGTTACCAAGAAACACATGAGCAAAATAATTTTGGATTACAATTAATAAGAGGCGCACTTGGAAAGATCACGTAAAAATAAAAAGAACAGTTATGCTAGGAGAAGATCCTGTCTTAGTATAAATAATAAGTTGCTAATTTATAAGGTAATACTTAGACCGATCTGGACGTATGGCATTAAGGCCGGAGGTTGTGCAGCAAATTCGAATTTTAAAGTAACTCAGACTTTTCAAAATAAAATTCTATGCACCAACCTTAGCTGAATGTTGTCTTCGAGCTCCTAGACCGTTGCTAACCTAGGAAAAGATAATGTAGGGACATTAAATCATATGATCTTGGCTTTCATTTGACTGAGGTATATCTGGAAATATGAAAAATAATAATTTATACTTTTGGAAATATAGAAAATAGTCGGTCAACATCGTGTTATACCAGAAGAAATGTATCTATGTTAAATTATTATAGTATTTTGTTGGCTTGCACAAGATATCGGCCCAACGTGATAATGAATTGTTCATATGAGATCTGCCCGTCAAAGAGTTCTAAACCTAAAGGTTATTGGATTCATCTCTCAGCTAAAGTTCAGCTTGGTGGCAATTAGAAATACCAGTAACCTAAAAATATCCAATTAGTCGAGTTGCCAGGTAGTACAGTAGTATCGTTATGTAAACTTTGGTAATAAGACCCACAAAATACTTTTTTAACAAGCCTACACTTTTGCGGTTGCTATCGTTATTATAACAGCAGAGAAGCTTCATTTTCAAACAGTTTTGAGGAATTTTACCTGGTGTACGATTTTTCTACAGACACAAATTCTCGTCAATTACGATTAGATAGGAACTACTGTCAGGGAAACGGCTGCCACTAAACACTAATAATAATTTTCTAAGAATAAAATACTAAAAATTCCTCTTCAAGGAACTTTCTAACATCTTAAATGGGATATTGTGTCACTACAATTGATTAATTGAAAAATTATTGTAACAAAATAATAAGGAATTTAAAATGGAAATAGAAGAAAACAGAAAAAGGCAAAACCATGGGAGGAAATAAAATTTGTTTTCCCAAAATTATGGATTAAAACTCAATGAATCATATTCCAACTAAGCAACGACTCTCACACAATAAGTCTGCATTAATACGATTACCACTCGTTGCGCCGCCAACTGGCAACTGGATAAACTAGAATGGCAATAAGCATGCCCGTAATAATATTCAAGCGCGCCCACAATGATACTTCAGCGGCCAGGCGCTGTAATGCCGAGCTTTGCTATGCCATGCTATGCTGTGCCATGCTGTGTGAAGCCAAACAACATGGTCGCAGTTTCAAGTGCTTTACAAGTCCCATTACAACTGTGAATTCACTCACTGTGCCAACAACAACAACACCAACAAACCACAAAATTTAGGCGTTTGTGCGTTATGGACACAGCCCGGCCCCCAAAACCGCAGTATTTCTTTGTTAAGGTGTTTTCCTTTTCAGTTTCGCTTTGTACGCCTCCGGGGATGGCTTGCCTTTTCTGCTGCAGCGAAACCAAAAAATAAAAAGTTTACAACAAACACAACCATGACAATAAGATGTGTAGGCGCACGCCATCGCCATCTTCGGTGCTCTGCTTCGCCTCGCCTCGGCGCGCATTGCGAAGACGATGCGCTAACAACGAATTTGTGAAGGCAATGGCAACAAGCACACACACATGCATATACCAAAAGACACTTAAATGTAGAGAAGCAAATATGCATAACTAAGTAAAAAGTGCCATAGTTACTTATACAAAAGAAGGTAGAAATACTATTCGCCAGCGCTCGCCACTTCGCATTTGTCTAAAGATATT
This sequence comes from Bactrocera neohumeralis, assembly GCF_024586455.1. Lineage (NCBI taxonomy): Eukaryota > Metazoa > Arthropoda > Insecta > Diptera > Tephritidae > Bactrocera > Bactrocera neohumeralis. The sequence goes on from NC_065923.1 coordinate 16,340,667, forward strand.
TTATTTTCGTTTCTCGGCATTTCGAATGCGATTATCCTGGCAACAAAGGCTGCGAGGAAAACATTTGTGCGCAACCGCGATTTATTTAGACTTTAATTTTAAGCAATTTGGGGCAATTTAAAGTTTACTTTGAACACAGTAGAAGGTTAAAGAAGAAAACAAAAAATGTTTGAGAGAAATTAACAAAGTGCCCTTTGGATGTCTTTTATCACCAAAAATATTATTAATAACGGTTTTTAATTATTCATATAGAAAGAATAGCAAACTTGAAAATAAATGAGCATTTCACTTGATTATCGTTTTTTTTTTTTTGGGTGACTATAGCAATACTTAGACAAGCAATATTGTAGACAAAACAGAAACGATAAATTCGACTGCTCCGAAGCCATAATACCCTTCAAGTCGTAAAAAAGTATACAAATAAATGTATCATGATTTTGAGCATGGTAGCTATATACTCGTTTTCAAAAGGGTGATCTCCCATCCAAGGCTGTTGGTAATTTTTTATTGTGGGTGTTTTCTAAGTATCTAATCCCAAACCCAGCCCACAACCCTGGGTAGGAATGATTCGCCTTCTCACTTTACACTGGCCTTCAAACGGATGCTTTTCGGCTACCCAGACGAACCTTTGTCTAAGTCTTGAACTCGATAAGCAAAATGCAAAAAAGGTCGTTTATGGTCACTCCTAAGTGAATGGCAGTCAGAGAACTTTCCTGACTTGCGTGAACTTCTACACATGACTCTATCCACCATCCTCCTTTCGTTCTCAGTTCTGCTATCTGTAGACTGGATAAGGAAGCGAAGCGTATGGGTCTGGTTGTGAAGGACGACAAAACATAATATCTCCTGCCATCAAACAAACATTCGTCATAACATCGAAGTCGTAGGCAATTGAGAAGTAAAGTTCTCTCTCGACGAACAAAGACCAAACTTTACAAGTCACTCATCATCCCAGTCCTGCGCTATATGGTGTAGAGGCATTGACGACGACAATATCTGATGAGTTGACGTTACAAGTTTTCCAGAGAAAGGTTCTGTGGAAGATTTATGGTCTTTTTCGTTGGCCATGGCTAATACCGCATTCGATGGAACAATGAGCTGTACGCGATATACAACGATATTGTCATAATTCAGCGAATTAAGAGACAGCGTCTACCCTGGCTAGGTCATGTCGTCCGAATGGATGAAAACATTTCTGTTCTGAAAGTAATCAACACAGTACCCGCCGGGGAAGCCGAGGAAGACTTCTACTCCGCTGAAAAAACAGGTGGAGAAGGACCTAGCTACACTTGGTATCTCCAATTGGCGCCAGGTAAAAGGGAAGTACGACTGGCGCGCCGTTGTAAACTCGGCACTAACCGCAAAAGCGGTGTCTACGCCAAAAAAGAAGAAGAAGCTATATACTCTCTCAGTCTATATTTTTAAGAGTGCTTTCGACGTCACTCTAAGACTCAATAAGATCTTCTTCGACTTCATCCATTTGGAGTTCTACAACATCGGTATCGGACATTTAATTCATGTTTTTGACTTGCGAAAAGCGGCCAACGTTGCGTTGGACTCCTTTGTTAGTGACAGTAAGATCTGCATCGTGACCCATCTTTTAACGAATTTTCATTAATCTGTGTTAACTGATCCGGCTTCGACGGTGTAGCCGAAATCTATTTATTGTCTTTGGCTGTGGATGGAATGTCCTTTTTATCGACCGCTATCGACATAACTCCGGTGTATACCTCCCCAACCAGCAAAAGCGTCATTATACAGTTGGACAGATCTTTGGTCGTCGACATAAGAAAATTAATTTCTTCCTGGTACCAGCCGGCATCTGCGCATGACATTGGCGGACCCGAATTGCTTAATAGAACTTCTGTTTGTCAGTGCAGCTTGCATCCACTTGCATTAGGCTCTGGAACTTTTGGTTGGGATCACTCTCATTCAGCACTCCAGTGATAATGCGGTTGTGGCCCACATCTGCAAATGATTTAGCCTTTGTTTTTGCGTTGGCTGCTTTCGAGCTCACTGAAAGCGCTGCCAACTTCACCGAACAAGAAGTGCCTTTTAGATTTTTTCCAGGAGAACCGGACTTGTTATTCTAGTTCGAAGTCTTCACCTACTTTATGCGAAAGTAGATCCGAATGCACATAGTCCCCGCTAGGCAGGTAAGGATATTGCATTACATAAGTTGCCAGGTATCAGTAAGCTCCGTCCGAGACTGAGTTGTTTAACAACCGCCAGCCAGGCTGATTCTCGCCAAGAGCCGCATTACATCATGATCTATCCTTTTTTATACTTCCAACTAAGGTAAGACTTTCAATATCATGCTAATGAGGAGCAACGAAGACTCAGACATAAAGTCACACTTTAGCTACATACCTCCCAACTGCTATAGGGCCGAACGATTTCCAGCCCGTCCCTGCCATCGTCGTGATTCTGTGCTATTAAACGTAGTCACAGATTTCAGTATGAGATTTTGCCAAGCTTTTCTTCAGTTAAGCTACGGAATTTTATATATGAAAAAATTCTTCGTAATGGCTAAAAACTAGAGCACAGAGAGGAGAGAGGAATTTATTTCCGGCAGGTTCGCAGCTTAAGGTGAAGCTTGGTGCGAGATTTTACCATCGAGAATTCTTCATGGAAAGTGCATCTTTTCAGGACTGTCGAACATTCACTTCAGGAACTTTATTAATAGAATAGAGAATTTTGCTTCATCATTATTCGCTTTGTTTTGATTCGGCTATGGTGTGCCACTCCGCAATTAATCGCCATAACAGATCGACTCTGAAAGTTTCGCCAACATTAGAAGGTTTGATTCACCTTTAATGGGACAATGTTTGGTATCACAAAATATGTTAATAATATAATACTGCGGGCAAAAAATAGTAAGACTTTAAAATTGAGTAAATTGAAGACATTATACTTGAATCAAAAATTGACTTTAACAACTGTTTCGAGGATTGGAAAAAACGTTGTCACAAGCGTATTTGGGCCATGGGGGACTGTTTTGAGGGAGACGATAAAGATTTTAAGATTTTGAAGAATAAATTTGGAATTATTAAATTATGAACAAAGTCTTACTATTTTTTGCTCATAGTAGTTCAATTGTAAAAGAACAATATGCCGATTGAGAATCTTCAAATCAAAAATAACCCAACCATAAGCCAACGAAATAGTATTGCTAATCCCTAATTTAATATGAATTTTATCATGTGTTACAAATTTTGCAATAATACCTTAGCAAAGAAAGTCATACATATGTTGTAATAGCATACAGAAAAAAGTTTCAGAAAATCTCATAAAAGTCTCGTTTCATACCACAACAGCAGGCACCATATCGCCACTGCATTATTGTTGTTATTGTCTAACAAATGTAATAAGAGCATTTTGGCATGTGGCAAGAGTGCAATCTCTTCATTGTATTGGAATTACAAATATTTGTAATATTTTTGATATTAATATAAGCAATTAGAATCACTGCAAGCGGCTAAATCGAAAGTCAGAGCTTTACTTCTAAGTGTGAGTGATAACCTCTGTGATGTTGGGATTACTAACAGCATTGCTGCTCATAAATTTAGATTAGTTTTATTAAATTTAGTATTGAGAGCACAGCATGTGCCTTTTGCTATTTTCGTTGCGGTTGAGCTCTGAAAAGTATGCAAGGCAGATGAGTCAGCTAGCTAAGGTTTGCATGCATGTGTGTGGTTGTGGGATCGTACGTATACATATTTGCAAGAAAAACCGATTTTTTTAAAACAGGCATCTGAATATGAAAGAGTATTTTGAGTTTAGCATGCTTGTTAGCAAATAGTAAAACGCAAAAGCAAAAGCCAAAGGAAATATACAAAAGCAAACAATTCTGGGAATGAAGAAGGCGGCTGCCAGACTTGCATTTCTCTATATTTTTGGGTATATACATATGAGGTAAGGATGGTTCTTCTGATTTTTTTTTAGTTACATTTTTTTTTAATTTTTTTGGCAAACAACTACTATATATATGAGGAAAAAGTTCTAAATTTCCAACTGAACTGCTGACAGTTAGTGCATAAAGTTGCCACTATTTAAAAAAAAAGTATAAAAAAATTTAGGAAAAAACCATACGATAAGCTTTACAAATTCTTAGAGTAAAATTTTTTTTACAGTTGCCACCTTTTTAATTAACTAATTTAATTAAATTAAACAATACTTTAAAATGTTTCATTATAAGCATGAAAGTAAATGAACTTTCATTAAGTCTTTGGGCTGAAAAATATTTGTGGTCACATACTATACTTATGCGGCCACCTGTTTCGTTGCCATAATTTTAATTGCTTTAGTTGTAGGCCGAAACCAAATCAGATGTCTTTGAATTTTTATAAAGGTAAATTAAATCTTAGCATAATTTTAAATTTGAGAACTTCCATAAGATTTTCGAGTTAAACTTTTTTGCGAAAGTTGCCACCTGTTAAATTTTTTAATTCTAATTAGTTTAGTTTTAAACCGAAATAAAATCAGGGTTCTTTGATGGATAGTTTAAGGTAAATTCTTCGATTTTAAATCTCTAGCAGAGTTGCCACCTATTTGAAACTTTTATTGATTCTAATAATTAGCCTTATTCAGTATTTGTATACAAAAAATTTTTGGTCGGCTTACTATTGAAAATGTTTGAGACAAAGATTGCCACCTGTTAAATTTTTTAATTCTAATTACTTTAGTTTTAAACCGAAATAAACGTGTTTTTTGAAGGATTGTTGAAGGTAAATTAAATCTTCGATTTAAAATTTTAAGGAGAGCTGCCACCTATTTGAAAATTGTATAAATTGTAATAATTGGCCATATTCATGTTTGTATAAAAAAAAATTTACTCGGCTTACTGTTGAAAATATTTGTGATAAAGGTTGCCACCTGTTTAAATTTATTTAACTGTCATTTTTTTTTAATTTTGAACAAAATAAAATCAGAGTTCCTTGAAGGATTCATTATTGCGTAAGTAGGTCGGCTAACTGCTGAAAATATTTCTGAGAAAGGTTACCACCTGTTTAAATTTATTTAATTGCAATTTTTATAAGCTTAGACCGAAATCAAATCAGGTGTTTTTATTACTAAAGAAAAATTAAATCTTCGCATAATAAATCTGACGAGCTTCACAAAATCTTCGCGTATGTTATTATTATTAGGAGAGTTGCCACTTAGTTGATAGTTTAATAAATTAAAATTTTCCATAATATCCAAATATCAAAAAAAATAAAAAACAAAACATAAAGAAGACATAAAATTTTGAGCAAGGTTGCCATATTATAGTTTTTAGTTTTAGAACGAATTGAAATACGACGTTTTTAGTTATTCTTAAAGGGAATAAAATTCTAATAAAAAAAATATAATGAAATTTTCAATAAAAATAAAAACGTTGAAAAAGGCTTAGCGTTGAAAATATATCTGATTAAAGTTGCCACCTGTTAATATTTTTTATTTAATGAATGTATAGTACATTTTTAAAGTTCCAGACACGAAATAAAATCTTTGCATTTAATTACTCTGTGGATTTTTCCACCCATAAATTTCTATATCACAGAGGCTGGCTTGTGAACCCTAGTCATTACAGAGTCTAATAAATTAAGAAGAACTTCTTATTCTGAGAAAGTTTCACTAGAGAGTTAGTTATCTAAAAGATTCTAACATTCTGAACATCCCTAATGTGTATATGTATATAAATGCACGTTATATTAAAATGTTCAAATTTACCCAATCGCAACAGCTTACATACTATCAGACTTTACTTGTGGCATGCAATCTTTTGTGGCTTCGGATTTTTTGATATTTTTGCTTAGATAGCAGTAAATATCACTACAAATGCTGCAGCTTGTCTTCTGCTTGTGTTACCAATTTTAATTACAGAATATGAAGCATAGCGAGAAAATGCCCTCTGGTACCCAAGAATTCAAAAATAGTATATAAAGAAGGCAAAAAGGAATTGCAGCAGCTGCAGAAGAAGATACAAATAATGAAGATCAAGCAACTAAATTTTGAGGCTCCGATATTTTATATATCGTATATTGCAAGAGTATAAGGATATAAGACTCGTTCTCGATAGAAATCATTACTGAATACATTGAACTAAGTAGAACATACAAGTTGCTTCGTCAGTTACTTTCAAAGACTTTGAAAGCTTTTCAATGAAGGTTACGTTAGGCCAGGTTAGGTTAATTTGGTAGGCCAATAAGCCACACATAGATCAGTTTTTCGCGAATTCAGATAAAGTTCAGTTGCTTGGTTCAGGAAGAGTAGAAATCCTTTAGGATGCGCTCCACGCGAGTTTTAATAGACTCTGTAGCCTCACTGTCGATACCTTCTCCAGTGCATCATACCGCAGAAACCTCAGATGCTTACAAAGTTTCTAAAAAATAGAGAGGGTATTAGTTCTTTCAAGCCTGACTGATTAAGAATAATAAAGTATATGGTCGCAATGAGAAAATTGTGGAATGTAAAATATTTCAGTTTAGTCTAGTTAAGCGAAGTTCAAAAATATCTCCGATTATTACCATAGTAGACTCAGTGAAAAAAAAAAAATAAAAAATAGCATGCGCAGTGAACTCGAGCTTTGCATAATCTAAAAAAGAAACGAAAATTTCCAACTACAAAAAGTGCAGGATTTTTTTTTCTTGTATCAGCTCTAAATTCCAATTTCCAATGCATTCTGCACATTTTCATATTAACGAATTTTGGTTCATAAATTTCTGGTTTCAATTTACAAAGCTGTAAGCTGGCCTTGCAGCCGCGCAAGGACTTCGTATGTTTTGTGACTAAAATTCGTGCGCTTGTGAGTGTGTGCGTATGAATGTTTATACCAGAAGCTGTAGTTGAGTGTATTAAGGTTGCCACCGGCAGAGATTTTTCTCGAAAATTATTGGCAGCCTTGCTGCGCGATATTTATTGTACTTGACAAAGCAAATTTAAAATATTTATATGCTCGTACAAACGAAAGATATGTAAACAAACGAGAAGAATGTGGTGCAAGGCAAATAAAAACTGGAACTGCAAGCGACGGATTTGCAAGGCTTCGTTTGTGTATATTGAAATTAGGGTTTTATTTTTCGTGGGATTAAGCATAAAAATAGAAATAAAAAAATGAAAGTGGTTTAACTAAAGTTGCGAGAAAATGTTTCCGTGTGATTTTTTTATTTTAGAATTTATTGTTTTCTAAACTTCTGTTTGATAGAATTAAAAAAAGCGGCACTGCGCAGTGAAGTGACGAAAATTTTTTAATTTTCATGAAAGTAGTCTGAATAACTTCACAGAAATACATAAATAATCAATGTTCTGGTGAACAAAAATTTTTAAAAAAAATTTTCAGCATTAAAAAACAATTTCCAGCTTTTTTTTAATAGAAAGCACTTTCATACGAATTATTTAAATATATTTTTTATAATATTTTATTTACAATATTTGAGTCCTATACATATTTATTCCAGCCCTCGTATTACCACGCTATTAAATTATATATATTTATGACGCACTAAAATCACTTACCAAGAAAACGCCTGTGGCTTTTCTCAGCCTTGCGGTTTTGTACTATTTTCTTTGCGCCTTCAGCTCGGTTTGGTTGTTTGCCAAATGATTTTCCTGTTTTGCTGCCAGTTGGCACTTGCTTTAACTTATTCCATAATACAAGTTATTATGATGACTTAAAAGTTTAACTAACAAGCAGGAAAACAGGAAAGCAAAACTTTTGATATTAAGCGAAAAAAAAATTTAAAAATAAAATATATTAAAGCATAGAAAATAAATAGTTAAAGAAATGCTTAAATACCGCCAAATTGATCGTCTGTCCTTCGGGATAAGTTCATGAAGCACCAAACCACGAATATCGAAAAAAATGAGCATCACCTTGATTTTTTAGTGGCATTGAGGTGTTTTTTTTTTTTAGTTTTGGCTCGTTTTTTCCTCCATTTCGATGATTGTTGACTTACGTGCTAATCAAACTCATAAACCCATGTCTCGTCGGCAGTTACAATGCTCTTCATTAATGTGGGATCAAAATATGCATTATCAAGCATGTCCAAAGCTACCTGTGTATGGTAGTCTTTTTGCAAATAGTTCAGCTTTATCGGGACGAATCGAGCAAGAACGCGATATCCTTACATGTTTTTATATTTCAATCAGTTGAATAGGTTGAAGATCGTTCAGAACGAGGCATGGCTTCAACAACCAGGGTCTATAGTTTCGTCTAAGTCAGAACGATCATCCAGGTTTTTCTGTTTGCTGAGACGTCAAGATGAATGATGCCCAGGAGTATATGGAATTCAATCGGTGGACACAAAAATCGCTCTCTCACTCATAGAGTGATATGAAAACAAGCTATTAAGTTTAAAAAGTGGTTATTAATTGAAAAAGGAGGTACTTGCAAGCATTTATTTGCTAGAAGTTAAACAAATCTCGGAGCGAGCACTGACGCGGATGGAAAGCATGCGCATACGGTCGGTTAACACGCTGAAATATTTAGCGCTTATCCTAGATACGAAGCAGTCGTGGAAGCCTCGTATCGAGAAGAAAGCAGGGAAGGCAACGATTGGCTTGTACTTCTGTAGAGGAGCTATTAGAGCTGCAGAATGTGGAGTCTCTCACCTAAAGCCCTAAGGCATTGGCACTAATTCTCCATAGTCAAGTGCATTATGTTCTATAGAATTGTTAAGTGGCGGAGAGTAATATCTATGTATACAAGTAGGTATATGCGGAGCGGTAAGGTCATCAAACATGGCACTTAATGCCATTCTGCATTTCGCACTCATAATTATAGATTAAGATAATCTGGGTTCCTTAATGAACATATGTATATCTGAACACTAAAGGCATCTCGCTCGCTTTAACTTCTGATTTTTTTTGAAGTATTTGCCCTGCCCACTTACCTGTGAGGGGGAAGTGAGTGGGTAGAAGGTAGCTGGAGTTGTAGAGTAGTGAAGTAATGAGCTTCTTTACGGATGGATCGCAGCAAGACAAGACACCCTAACCGAGCTATCAGTATAAAGTGAATGGGTCGCTCTCCTCGTTAGATCTACTATTGAATGTTTGGGCTTTGCGGGAACTTAGCCAACGCTGAGCTACCACTAGTTCTTACGCTGTCGCAAAGATATTTTTGTACAAGGAGAATCGCAAGAGGACAGCTCTGACTATGGCTACCCTTTTCTTACTTATTACTTGGATTCTAACTCCTTATTGCTTTATCGGTGTCCTCGCGGTAAAGTTGCGGATCTTACTGGTTACCAGTTATAAAAGCTGCTTGGAAGAAGGCAAGGTAAAAACATCACATCACTTCCTCTTTGACTATTCCACCTTCACGGGATCAAGGCTTTAACACTTGGAAGCTCATTAAGCTGGTGAGAGTAAAAAAATTACAAAGAAAATGTATATTGATCACAAAGCGCTTTAACGAGTTATAATATCGGAGTACATAAATTGTATTTAATGGCTTCATAAAGGACTGTATATAGTATATAATATATGTTAATAGCAGTTCAAATGCGATCTTCTTCTAAGGATCAGCCACAGAATCTAAACTAACTTGAATGCAGCACGAATGAAGATATTGTCCAAGTAAATTCGATGCCACAGTTGCCATAATAGTCACATAACTGACTATTATTTATACTTCTTAAGAAATATTATTTGGTTAAAATGGGTTAGCAGTGTGAGTGGAAGATCTCATGACTTCTTAAGAGTTGGGGGTATTGGCTCATACTAGTATTTACTGTATTCGTTTACTCTGAATCTGAATAAACTTCGAAAATTGTTGATTATTCCTTTATAGCATGTGAAAAAGTTAGTCTTCTGAGACCACTAGAGAATCCAAAACCGGCATGAAACCTTTAGTTATTTGTATTTCCGAGAATTTCTCAGCAAATATCAGCTCTTTATAAGATTCTGAGAAATCTTGATATATTAGTGATTTCTCTTGAAAGGCATCCCATATATCCTTGAATCAGCATAATTTTTTCTAACCTAACCCCATCGCTCACAGAAAAATTGCTTTCTCGTCTCTAATCCCGTCATTCGTATTTTTCTTTCGACAAAACATTTCAATTCTTCGCTTTCCATGTTTTTCTATGGCATTCAAGTGAGTTATTTCGTTCACTTATTTTTCCAATGTTAACACAATTTTGCTTTTAGCCAAATTCCAACTAAACTAACCAACCCACTTGTATATCTATACCAGTATACATGTCTACAATCACACACATACCTATGTTTACATACGTAGGTGCACGCACAATGGCTTTTATTGATGTTCCATTGGCGGCGCTTAGGTTTCACCCATTAGTCATTATCATTTGTCTTGGTTACTTGGCCAAAGCACACACACCTAGCTTGGTGCGCCAACCTGCTAAAGGATATGCTTACACAGTTAGACATATATCAATTTCTGATTTGCAACTGTCTCCCGCGCTTAAAGTTAAGCGTATGAGAGAGAGACAGAGAAAGTGGAAATTAAATAAAAACAAAAAGAAAAAATTCCGTCAAAATTTTCGTTATCGTGGCGTTGCCTCAAACAAAGCGCACACTCTCGCATATTTTAAGAACTCATCCTGTCAGCGGCGCTTCCCTTGCGAATGTTTACAAAGTGCTTTTGCTGGCTTATTTGCATAATAGGCGCACTCTTCGCATTTTCTTATCATCCCTTTTGCTTTAGTTTTCGGTTTTCCACTTTTTTTTGTATTCTTTTTATACTTTTTTTTGCTTTTGTTTTTGCATTTTGCTCGCACTCAATGCTATTAGCATTTTCCTTTTTGGTTTTTGGTTTTTGCTGCCGTTCAGCAGTAGTCCTTTTCGGTTTCTGGTTACTTGACACAATTCCACTGTGTGCCGCTGTTGCCTCTGCGGCAATCAAAGTGGCCAAGTTTGGTATTTTATTCGCCAGAAAAAAGTCGGTTTTTTGTTTTGGCAGCCGTTTTGTGGAGGGTCAAGTGGCGTTGTGGGTGATGACCTTCGTGCTGGGTGTTATAGTGTGCGTGCCTCATTATGGCTTTTGATAAATTTGTGTGCGCCGTTGATAAACTGCATAGTTATATATCTTAAATATACAAATACATGCATACTTACAAACATATAAGCATACAAACGTACAAACATACACATATGCATAGAGAGCTGACTTTAGTTTTGATACATTTGCATAAATGCGAGTAATCTGTCAGCGATTTTACAGAGATGTTATCGGAAATAAGTAAATTACTGAAGTTTCTTATGTTTACTGTTAACTCAAAATGCCTTAAAGTATTTAAAACTGAAGACTGTACATCTAAAAGCTAATTTGAAGACAGTGTGGTTAATATTTTGGCGTGATCTGAATCGTTCGAGGCATTAATATTTTACTGTTAGCGCTCCTCCATCTACTCCCTCTACTTATCTACTGACAGTGCTCGAGCTTAGCTTTTCAATCTAAAAATTTACATCAGAAATTAGCATCAATATTATACCGTTGACTTCAACTAATGTGACTAATTTGTTGCTTCTATCAACTATCGCTTTTCGATTTTGCTATTCTTTTTGATATATACTAGCTATTTGTTCAATTCGCTAGTGTCTAATAGAAGACGAATCGATCATAACTATTTTTATCCTAACATCTTCCAGCTCGCTATTTATGGCTTTAACAATTACTTTTTGTAGGCTACGACTAATATTTGTAATTTATGAAAATTTTGTTTCTGAAGTGTATACTTATGATCTTGGTAGAGTATCCTTAATTAAAATTTTCACGATAGTCTGTTCGTAGCGAGTAAAAAAAATATTATATATTTTTGTACAAGCTCCTTCATTTGAGATTTGTAACGCATTCAAGAACAAATCTATATCTATATTAAATCCAATATTGACATTATATTGAACTTTTCCATCGATTCCTCCACTAACGACTATAATACTACTATATAGATTTTACATTTTGTGATATGGAATGATCTTTCTAAGACAAAGATATTATTCTTATGAATAGAATTAAAAATAAGTTATGTGACTCACAACCACAAATATGACTATATTTGTTAACAACTATTACTTGCGAATATATGATAATTTACAGAGAAAAAAGTCAAGAGGTTTCACAAAACAAAAGTTCCTATCGAGTTCTCTATATATAAAATAATATATAAAAAAATTATAATCAATAAAAGCTTTTGCAGATGATCCTGAATTAAATGGCAAAGAACTGAGTAAAGAAGATGAGGCTAGAATTTAGGTCTCAAGGCAGACATGCTAAGGGGTTAGTTAGGTAAACTCATACACACACTTGATTTTAAGGAGATGTAGCTATAGAAAAATGATAGTAGCTCTTTACACATTATTTCTGAAATAATTTTGATTAAAATAAAGTTTTGAATATTTGTCCAGTATTGGTAAAAAAATGCTGGGCAAATAGTATAGTTTTAAAAAATCATGGTTTCGGCAAAAAATATTGAAATATTTTTAAATTTAAATTTATGACTGTCAGTGACATCTATGCCAAAAGTCACATCAAAATAATCATTAGCGTTTAGTTTACGCTTGACTTTCTGAAGTATTATTTATTAATTTTATAGGCAAATATTATGAGCTTGGAAATGCGTTTTTCCAATTTATGGCATGGCGGTTTTACATTTTTAGCTTTAGATTAATTGGATCAACTGTTCGTCGTATTTACATTCATACCTGAAGGTGAGTCTGTCACAAGCTTAGAAAACGAAATTTGTGTTGTCTGTGGTATATACTGAAGCAAACGCTAACAATCTAAGAGAAGTAATAGTGGTATGAAAAAAATAATAATCCGTACACATTTTTAATCCTTCGACTATAAATTGAGATTTTCGTAATATTTTCCTGCGCCATTAGTCACTCAAAATTGTTAAAATGATATTGAGAGAAAATGGAAACAAATTACTATAGATAGGGTTTATCTGGCTACAATTCTTACCGAATTAGCTAAGAAATATAAGTGATGTGTGATAACTGATATACATAGATCGCATTTTGACTACTAAAACAATTTTATATGGAGACCTTGGTGAAGATATGAAGATAAAATGCAGATATTCGATCTCATAAATCAGCAACAAAATTTGCTCAGGCGTCTAATTACTATTTCCACCAGTGCGGTGGGATATCTGAAAGTATGAGAACGCAAGTATTTAACCTTGATCTCAGCAATCAAGGAATAGTTTTGAGATTCCTTCATTTGGTCTTCTGCTGCTAGCGTCAAATAAGATTCTCATGCTTAGAGGCCGATGCCGCCTATTAAAAGCTCTGCAACTTTAGAGGTTGTATGACCAACTCAGTGATTGATCTTGGGTCAAATGGACAGAGCACCATCCGATGGCAACACACCTTACCTAGATTTTTTTACCAATTATGTCATTAATTGATTGGCACAAGTGACAAAGCAAACGATTCAACAATATAGTAATATATCAGAGAACGAGCGATAATTTTTTAAGGCAGAGTTTTCAAATATAGACTTCTAAAAGTTGTTGAACACACACGATTTCATTGATGCAGAAATGGGAGACATTTTTGTTAGAAGCACAACAAAATCCATGGATTCTTGACGGAATAGCAGTGTGTTCCGAAATCAAATATTACAACATTGATAGATTTTAGAGATATCCAGTAAATTTTTCGAGGAGCGTCTGTAAAAAAGTAAAGTTTGCTTAATTACTCCGTGGATGAAAGCTAAGTAAACAAAAAAACATTTCACTAGTATATATTTTTCGTTAAATGAACTGCATACAAAAAGAAAGTCAAAAAATGATGAAGGTTTGAAGAGCTGAATTCTATTCGTTTTCGGCCAGCTAAATTTTAACTTTTGGAGCTGTGTGGCTACACTTCAGAAGGCTGTAATTCAAGAACCATATCAGATATCGATTTAAAATTATAGTATGTTATTTTTAAAGGTATAATCTAAAAGAAATTTTTTTAATGTGTATATAATTTTTATACTTAAAATATGTGATACTTCTTATAGCACCAAAACAAGATCAAAAGGATTTTAAGTACGATTATACCTTAAGCTCTAGAGTCGTTATTAAACTTTTCATTTAATAAAAAATGTCATTTAACATAAAATATGTTCTTGAAACAGCCATCAGATTACATAAACAAATAATATGTTGCATAACAACATACTAAAAATCGTTAATAACGCTGTTTTGAACGTCAAAGCTTAATTGTCTAGAAGAAAACACAATATAACACCGCATACAATATGACTTAACCACATTAATATGACAAAACATACCAAAAACATACAAAGCATTAAAGAGAAACCATTGTCATCCAGACTATGCGCCGTTGTCGAAAGTGATTTACTCAAGAAATGGACAAATGAAGTATTAATACCCGGAAGCGACAGCGGAAATGCCAGCAGCGATAAACAAATACGACTCGCATACGAATAAACATAAATAAGAGCGGCTTTTTGTCAGGAAATGTACAAATAACATATATGTAGAGAGAATATTTGTATATACTATATGTATACAAGAAAAAGATGAGTCTTTCTATGTGACATTCTTGTATATTCACGTATATTAATAAGTAGAAAATTAACCAATAGTAATGTCAACTAGTTATTAATTACTTTTGGACCAGTTTACATCAGCTTCAAATACAAAGGCAACTAGTTAGGCACAAGACTTTTTTTTATACAAGAAATTAGATTTTTGTTTCGTAGATGTTTCGTGAAATATCATCCCGAAATTCCAGAAGAAAAATGCCGCCGAGTTTTCTAGAGGTCTTTAGATAACTTAGAAAATGTTCTACTTAGAAAAATTCTACTTAGAAAAGCTCTTCTTATTAACTTTTTATAAGAAACGAGTTTAAAACTAGTTCAAAACGGACTTATAACTAGTCTAGTTCAAATTTTATTCTGTGGAGAAATTTAATTGGGAAAAAAATTTAAAATTTTATATTACTGCATTACTCGAAAAATTTAGTTGTTGACTTTAAGAGCCGTCAATATTGTAATGTTTGGTCTCAGAACTCGAAGTAGTATAACTCGGTATACCCCTGAGATAGCAATAATCGCCCATCACTTTGTGACATATGTGAAGCTTGCAAGACTAGCCTACAGATATGAAGGCAACTGGGTTAAATAGTTTCTCCAGTTAGCTTTTAGGTAGAAATAAGTAATCGAGATGCCACGAACTGTAAAGAATACATCGATATATCTATAATGCCTATAATATTTTCTCTCACTTAAAGACACGGTATTCTCACATACACATTTAGAGAACAGAAAACATATAAGTCGTTTAAAACTGCTGCTTTTCCGACTAGTTCGGGCTTCGTTAAGAAATGCTGACTACTTTTCCTCCCACCACATTCAATATTATACCCCAGGCTAAGCATATAAACTGCTCGGCGTGTGTGTAGTGACATCATAACATGACATAAGTACAGGACAGGAAGGCAATGTTGAAGAAAATACAAAATTTATGAGCATAAGTAAGTAGTAGTTAATGAGGCAAAAGAAGTGCCTAAGTACATATATGGGTCTCATTATGGAGCATGAGATAACAGTTTTTGCATAAATAAATGCCGATGCTGCATGCTAGCTGGCAAATAAGCTGGATGGCTTGATTTGAATTATACACAGATACATCTATGGCTTGCGACTTAAATATACATATTTATTTGGGTTTATTTCTTCTAACAAAAATTTTCTTGCTATACACTCGTGGCCACGCAAACCTTACCGCTATACTCTCTTAAATTTTTTTCGGACTTTTTCGTTCGCTCGAGATTTTCTTTAATATTTTTGATTAATAACATGTCATTAACTTATTTCTAAATTAAAAATTTCTATACCGCAAAAACTTCCGCTATAAAGTATAGTCAAATATGCACAATTTTGAGTGGTAAAGTTTGCGTGGCCACGAGTGTATGTAAATGGTAAACTTTTTATGCAGGAACAACAAAACATAAAGGATTATTGTTTCATAACAAGCAAGAAGGCTCTACAAAATATTTATCTGTATATAGCCAAAGAGAAATGTATACATTTGTACGATAAGTAAAGCGCATTCATCAACTCGAATTCATATCCCGTTTCTTATTACCAGCAAATGGATTCAGAATCGCTTAAAACGAAGAGTTGTTGAGGGAAATGTTTTAGTTAAAAATTTTCGACTCGTGTGCGCTTCATTGACGTTGGTTAGGTAGAGAATGTCAAATTTTTAACCCCTGGAAGGAAACGTCGGAGATTCTATAAAAAAAACAAATAAAAAAATATATACATACATATATAATCAGCGTGACAAGTTGAGTTTATATATGCAGTTATGTCCGTCTGTCCCCCTGTCTGTAGTATATACACGATCTAGTCTTTCAGTTTTTGCCATATCGAACTGAAATTGTGCGTACATCCTTCTCACCCCAGGAATCTGCTTATTTGTCGAAACCGCTCATATTTGGCCACTATAGCTTATAGCTGCTATACAAACTGGCGGATCCAAATTAAGTTTTTGTATGGAAAACTTTTTTAGTTGACAAAATATCTTCACGAAAGTTGGCATTTCAGATCGGACCACTATAGCATATGTTATAGCATCCATACAAACAGATTGATTATATTCAAGATTTTTACGTAGCACAATTTTTTCCTCAGTATTCCGCTTTTAGTCAATAGCACCCACTTTGTATATAGCCTAGACAGTTTTCAAGTGGTACAAAGGTTCTTAAAGATGTGCTTTGTTTATACCATAGATCAACTATGGCCAACGCCTTGAGCTCGACAGTGAAGCAAACTTCTCTACTTTCACATGTAAACATCACTTCGTTCAGCTGTCTTTGCTCATGCTCCACCCGAGCACCAATCGCAAGGCAGTACACAAACAGTAAACTCATAAAATACTCACTACCAGGTCGCAGTCACAGATTGCCACATATGTCTCCACATATAGTATACATATGTATGTATGCGCATATTTATATGCTTCCTTCCACTAGGCGTGTGTGCAGTACATTTGTTATGCCCAAGTTCACTTGCAGAATCTCTCAGTTGAATGCATCGGCTTAATGAAGTGAAACATTTGGATTCAGAAGAGCGCAGACGCAACAATAAAGCCGACTACAGCCACATAAAAGCAACGGCAGCATACGAAACAACAACAACCGAAATCAAATAATTGAATTGAAATGATTCAATTTCGTTGTTTGTGCTGTCATAATTTCCTGCCTTCTACAGTCACTAACATACAACTGTGAATATATGCTTATGTGTTTCTCTTTCGAATATATTCCTAAGCAAATTCATCTGGCAATGTAATGAAATTTTTAGAATTTCTTTCCAGCAAGTTTACTAAGCTTTTAATAATCACTGAGTAAATTAATGCAAGAGGAAGTTCATTGCTTGTGGCAAATGGGAAGTTAAGCAAATTAAATGAATACATCTGTGCATTTGTGTGATTGTGAATATATTATAATATGCAACTGAGTATTGTTGCTTCAAATATTTGAAAGATATGCTAGTTGCAGTTATTTAACTTACCAAATCTGGATAAGAATTGTTAACATACAACAAGTACAAAAGTGAATAAAGTCAGTCAAGTTGATATAAAGTAATGTGAGCTTTTTATTTAAAATATTATCAAATATATGAGATTTAAGAAAATCAAAGTGAATATTTATGTATATAAATCTGCAGGGATGTGAGGATAGGATTTTATCAACAATTATTTTAAATCATATCTGTTGGAATAAATACATTTTTATATTATATCAGGAAAAAAGTAGGCAGAACTATTCAAAATCTTATACAAAAAAAAGTACCAATAGATTTTTTGTTGTTTTTTTTAGTTTTTTTAACGTAAATATTATAAACTAAAGCAAAATTTTCTTAAATGCCTTACTTCTACAAAGGAAGCCACTGCGTATGAGTGATTTTATTGTGTCATTAGTAGCTTCCTGCCGTTCGCCATAAATTAGCGAGTGATGGATAGGGAATGGATAGAGATGTAGTACAATTAATGAACAAAAAATATTATTTGTTTTATTTTTTTTTCAAAATGTAGCATTTTCAGTAAGAAATCGTGCTCTAAAGCGACCAGAGTGCGAGAAATTGTTGACATCAGTCAACTGGAACCCAAAGCAAAGCTTATTCATTAGAGAGATCGATCCTAGTTTTTGAGCTATCGATCTGAAATTTTGCATATGTCATTTTGTCTTCAAGCAGCTGCTTATTTGTCGGAATCACCGCTATCGACCATCAATAGCATATAGCTGCCATACAGACTGGCCGATCCAAAACAAATTCTTGTAAGGAAAACTTTTTTATTTGAAAAAATTATGCTCACGAAATTTGGTGCAGATTGCTTACCAAGGCAGCGCTATAATATCCGAAAAAAATTTACAGATCGGATTACTATATCATATAGTTGTCATACCATCTTATCGGTCAAAATGAAGTCCTTATATGCATAAGTTTTTCATTTGAAATAATATCTCCGCTAACTTTGGCATAAATTATTTTCTAAGTGAGCGCTAAAACATCTGAAGGAATTTCCTTGATCCGACCACTATAGCATATAGCTGCCATTCAAACTAATCGTTTTCAATCAAGTGCTTGTATGGAAAACTTTTTCATTTGACAAGATTTCTTAACGAAATTTGGCACAGATTATTTTCCAAGGCAGAGCTACAATATTCGAAGAAATCGTTTATATCGGATTACTAAAGCATATAGCTGTCATACAAACTGATCGGCCAAAATGAAGTTCTGGTTTGGAAAACTTTTTCATTTGACAAGGTTTCTTAACGAAATTTGGCTCAAAGTATTGCTGAGGACGAAGGTATAATCTCTGAAGAAATCGTTTAGATCGGACCACTATAGCATATAACTGTCATATAAATTTCACGATCAAAATCAAGTGCTTGTATGAAATTTTTCTTATTATATGAGATATCTTCACTTATTTTGGTTCGAATTATTGTTTAAAGTAAAAGTACAATATCCGAGGAAATTGTTAAGATCTGTTCACTACAGCATATAGCTGTCATACAAACTGATCGGCCAAAATGAAGCTAAGATCATTCCATGCCATGCAACTGTGAAGGATATTATGGCTACGGAACAGTCAAAATTAACGCATTTTCTTGTTTAATATAATTTGTATGAAATTTTTCAGGAATTCTTATCTTGCAATTGGGTTTAGAAAAGTAAACTTTTATGACTCGAGTACTAAACCTTTCTTCAAAAAAGCTTATACTTGTCTTATGTTACCTTATTGTAACATTAAAATTAAAATTTTATGAATTTTAAATAATTGTCACAATTCTGTTGTTATTTGCTAGCTTCATTTGAATTTTTGACTAAATGAAATTTTTATACTTTCTAAGATTTAAATTTTCTTTGAAATGTCAACAATTTTCATAAAAATTTTCAAAATATTTTACAGAAAATTCTACAATAATATGTCTTTTCCAAAAAAAAAAATTTTACATATTCCATTTTTGTATTTTTCTGCTGCAAATTTCGTGTACACAATATATTTTTAAATTCATGTATAACAATACTATGGGTAAGCCACTGCGTATGAGTGACTTTAACATTCTACTACCATATAATACAAAATTTCCATTTCCTTTATCTCTTACTTTTTTTACACCTTCAGAGTAAGATATTATTTAACAATACATAAAAAACGAAAAAGCACCAGCCTCTTCACTTCACTTCGCTTTCGAGCACCTTGCGTAATCTTTAAAAGCCAAACCAAATTAACTGCGTAACCATTAAATTTTATTTTCCTCAAAGCAATGTGATGTCATTTGGCTTGCCGCTAAGTACTTGAGTAATGTAATATCACAGCTAATTAACGCTACTCAAACAATTCTAATGCGATTCCCTGCCATAATAACTGTAATTAAATGACACAGAATGACCAGGAAGACTTCCTTATTAGTGATTAGCAGTGGTGCGTTAACAATGCGTCAAGCCTAACAAAAGCTTGGCAAGGCAACTGGTGAGCACGTTCGAGCTTATAATTAAAATATTCATGAATCATTTTGCCATACCTTGGTGAGCAGAAGTTCTCTCTTCTTTTTTTGTTTTGCTTGTGGAGAGCAAACCGCAAATTAACTCAATACGGTCGCAAAAAACTGAAATACAAAGCACCAATTACGTCTTATCAAAGGTTGGCATATAAGCTGTTAACATATAGCGAGGTTTATGAGTAAATTAGGGCAGATGGGGGAGGGATATCTCAATAAGAGGGTGAAAACACCGGCCGTTAGGAAATTATAAGAGGACGATGCCTTATTGCCAAGTATGTTAATAAAGTGGGTTTAGGGGATGCTGAAGATTTTAGGCTGGTGTCAATGTGTTGTGGTCAATGCGTCTTAATTAAAGCAAAAATTGACCCAAAAGTTGTCTTGTATCCTGCTGATAACATGCTGGTTCCTGGCATGTATTTTTGTGGTGAGTGGCGTTAGAAATTTATATTTATATATATTTGTAAGTATACATATGGGTGTATATACGTTAGTATGGTTTGGTCATTAGGCCAGATAAAAACATATCCAACTATCATCCTGATGACAGAGATCCTGCGAGGAAATGCGCAGCTTATGAAGGGCTTGTTACAGTCACCTAAAGGACAAACGTATCATAAAAAAGTATATATGTCAAATTTTTAGCTTACGTTGTCACGTATAACCAATAAATAACCATTTTATAACCAAAAGTCAAATTTTTTTTCAACTTGAGTGGTTTCCACAATACCATTTTTCCTTCGTAAATATATTTACGAAGTTAAAGTAAGTAAAGTTGATTATTTCCGTGTTAAGATGTTTGAAAACCTTAAGCAAAAAAACATATTTTCACAAAAAAATGCATTTTTCTGACAAGTAGAAATAACCAGGTAAAATCAAAACTACATATTATTCATTTCAAATTTTATTCACTTAAAATTTCAAATATTTTCAAACCTTGATTTTTGAGAAAAAAAAATGAACACAACTTCAAGGCCTCCCGCTTAACACGCCAACTTACGTGACTTACCTTTTTCTAACGAATTATGAAGCTCAAATTACAAATGAAATTTAAGTTTATATATTCAAAAGAAAACAAAAAAAATGTATTTACTGCTAAAATTCCAAAGCTCCTGATTAAATGAAAATATTAAGGGCTCAACAATAACTTTTCTTAGCCTAATAATGATATTTTCATTAGGGAGAAAACAAATGACGCCGTATTTTTCCCGCTCTTTTGGCAAATTTCCTCAGTAAGGTTTGTCATTTCAAGCGCATCAATCGAGGAAAACCCAAAACAGTCTCTCACACGTCATTCTCAAGCGTTGGGCATCTCTATGACGTCATTGTGGCGAATTTTCCGAAATGATCGTAACCTTCATTCTTAGATGATAAAACTGACGCAAGAACTGAAGCCGCTTAATCACCAGAATGGTCGTATCTTCGTGAAGTGGCCTGAGCAACAACTTGAAAATGATCCGGATTTTCATCGAAAAATCATCCTTAGTGGTAGGGCTCACTGTCTGGACTTCTACAAGCGTGCCCGTGGTGGACATGCAAAAGAAATCGAGCTTCACAGGAATAAAGAAATTCATTGATATCCCAAACCATTTTTGTTTTATTTAAGAAATTTATTGTAGCGCTCTTATTCAAACCAAAAAAAAAATTTTTTGGCATATCATTGATTATCAATTTTTCCCATAGGGTCAATCACTAAAACTGCGGAAACTATTTCACATCAAAAGCCTGGCATCAAATTGCCAACTAAACCTAAAACTCTCAGCAAATTCATATCTCAACAACAAATTGTATGCTGTAAACCAATATGTACACAATTTGTGTGACTAAACTGCCGTTATACATAAGCCTACCATATATTTGGCTTTTTAGGTGACAAAAAGGATTTTTAGCTATGTCATACACCAAACCATTTCTATGCTCAGCCATTGCCGTGGTCAAACCACTGTTATTTAACCGCACGTAACTGGCTAGCTCGAGAGTATTTCCGCTTAAATTATATAAAAAATTCCTGGTTTATTTTGTTTTCCCACAAAAACAGTTATCTACAGGAAATTGAGTTGTTTCAAATTTAAAGCTGGCATTTTTTTAGTCGGAAACTGGAGTTAAGAAGTGAAATGAAAAATGAAATATTTGCCGAAAACCATAATAAAACGAAAAAATAAAAAAAAATTTGACATAAAAAATTAAAAAATAAAAAAAAATATAACAAAACGTAGTTTAATAAAATAATTGCTGAAGCTCAACACACTCAAAACGCTTATTCATAGAAGTCGAGTCCAGCGAATTACAAGCTCGAGTGCATTATAAACTTATCAAAATAATATTTGCATGTAAATGTGACTCTCGCTTCATTTCAAATCATCTCGCACGAAACTTCCATTTCCAGTTCACACAACTTGTTGAAATTACAACAAAAATTCAGCGTTTAAAAGTTCTAAAGTTCACACTGCTGCCGCCTACACACACACACACTTGTCTTCCTTCGAAACTCATTTTAATATGCAATTCATGGCAGCTGCTCGGCCATTCGACTCAAACGATGCTCTTGACTTTTGTACGCTTCAATGATAACGCCATCTTGCCATTGGTCACAACAACAGCAAATACGAAAATTATTGACACATGTTGATATAAAATCTAAAAATAACATTTGTGGCAAAGTGATGGAAAGAATATTGAATGAAAACTAATGGAATTGAATGTGGAAAGTGTTGAACGTTGAAGTCCATAATGTGCGGCTGTAGTTGTACACAGTAGTGGATTGCATGTGAGAGTGTGTGGTTGAGGGCTAAAAAAACAGTTAGCAATTGAAAATGGCACCGACATGCAGATGACACAATGCGCTGAGATGGAGATGTAACTTTTGAGTGTTATGCACTCACAGATATAATATAAAAATGCTCACATTCGCAGATACCTCCATACATACTTATATATATCATATATCAATGACAGTGAGCGCATGAGCTATTGCGCTGCATTTTATTAGAAATCCAATAAAGAATATATTTTTTTACTGTTTTTTATTGTTATTGTAAGTTTTTTGTCTTTATGAGTGGAAATACCACATGATTAATATTATATATGTATGCACATATGGCAACACTATGCTTTTTTCTGTGTGTCTCCATGGAAGATATTAATGCGTCATATCGATCCAAAAATTGTTTGAGCATTTTGGCGTCTATCGCATTTTTTTCACTATTTCGATGTGAAAAAGTTCAATATGGGAGTTACAGTTAGGAATACCGCGAAGCAGTGGCGGATCCACGGGGGGGAAATCCTCTGCTATCTCTCCAATGCCAACACAACGATTTTCAAGCACTGCTGCTGTAAACCCTTCGATGTTATCGTCATTAACAGAAGTGGATGGGCGACTCGCATGAGATAACTTTTCGCTGACTTCGACATTCAATGAATGCTTTCGGCCATGCAAATACTTATGTTTGTGGAGAAATAGAATATTAGCAACACTTCTGCAACAGTTTTAACGATTTCGTAGCTGTGATTCCAATGGAAACACAAAATTTCTAAGAAACTCGTTGTTTAATTATTTTTCCATAGTAGAAATCGCCAGAAAAATATTTCGCTTAGTAAAAAAACAATTGGCAAACACAATTTTACACGAACGTAAAGAAAGCTTTACCAAATTATCACAAAAAAGTTATCGCTTCGGTTTTCGATTGTAGTTTATGTATATGGAGTAGTCCGGTTCAAATTTGATCACATTGTGTATAATGATTTTGGTTATTCTAGTTGACCTTAAGTCGAATATATCAGTCAAGGTGTCCATTTTTCTTAGCGAGAATATTTTCACGAGCATATTTCATTTCAAGTCAAAAGTTGTTGCAATGGTACCAGACTTTCCCTTTGAAGGTGATTTTCTTAATACAGTGATTATCGACTTTCCAAAAGAGTTCAAAAAAGTTAGTCCAATACTCAACTAAACATTTTGTGAATTTCCTTCCTTCACTATACATTATATTTCCAATATTGGGTAGTCGAAAAAGTCTTTTCGTATTTTGTCAATAGACATCGTTGCAGTCGTATATCTCCAGTGCTACCAATCACAGTGTCATACCATATAGTATTGCAAAGGTGAGTACCATTCAGTACTTAATATAATATATGTATGTATATGTAGTTAAGCTTCATTTAACCAAAAAATATATTAAATTCGAAGAAGTTGAAAAAAGGGCACAGCTGTTCAAAAATTAGTGAAAATAATGAAGAAAATCGCTATATTTTAAAATTTTTGTATAAAAAAGAGAAGAATACTACGCAAGCCACCAATGAACTTTGTGAAGTTTACGGAGACGATACTGTATCAGTTCGTGTAGCACAAAAATGTGAATTCGAAGCATTAAAATTTTGAAGAAATTTGTAAAATTTAAAGTGTGTTCATTTAACTGAATCTGCACTAAACTATATGGACCAACAATATTTATACACAAGTTACATTCATCAGACCATTTTCCCAAATTTACATATAAGAGGTAAACACTTAGTTTCACCCATCCATTCATTCCATGAAAAATTTATAATCTCATGCGACAATCAGAATGGAGAAGATATGCAGATATACTTCCAGATAATGTCATCGAGGTAATTTTTCACCAAATGCAATTCATATTACCAGCTGAAGCATGTCATAGGCAAACACAAGAAGCATGCGAGAATAAATAAAAAAATATTTCAAAAAATAAACACAAAAATTTCAGTTGATAAATCAAATAGAAGCAAATATGCTATTTTCTAGTATTTTTAAATGGTTACCAAGAATTTATTATCAATTTGCACAACTTTCAGAAACAACTATGCAATTTTCGACACATGTATGTGTGAATTGAAAACTGGAGCGTGCTTAGAATGGTTGCAACAAATTTAGAATGAAAATAGTTTCCGTCAAAAAAATGTTTTCATTTTGCATTTATGCAACTAATAAAGGAGTTCCAGAGAATTATGCGCTTATAGAGATAGAAAATATATGCGTAGACATACAAATTTAGCAACATTAGCCAAACATATATACTACATACATATATACATATTATAGCGGGTCGTTTTGTAGATGACTGAACAAATGGAAAAATTTCTTACGCGGGAAAAATTCAACGCATGTTGCTGAACCACTTTTTTTAACAGGTCAAAGTGAAAAGTCCCCCGCCAACCCTCGTAAAATACATTTTATTGGGAAAATTCTGTTTTTATTCAACTTAAGCGTAGTTTTTCTTCAATGATAATACACTGATTATACCAACTTTTCGATAACATTTACTATTTGTCCTTTGCTTCAAAAGAGCCTCAGTTTCAGCGAACACCTCTTCATTCGACGAAAATTTCTTTTCAGACAGCATTCTTTTGAGATCTGAAAACAGGATACATTCGCTGGGGCCACATCTGGAAAGTGCAGTAGATGCGGAAGCACTTTTAAAGAGATTTCATGGATTATTGCCATCGCTTCTACTGACTTGTGACCCGCTGATTTGGCTTGTTGAAACAGCACTTCCTCTTCATCCGAATGCCGCCGTTTTTCTGTGATTCAAACGATCCCTTAACGCTATGTAATAGTCGCCGTTTCGGTCCTTCCTTTCTTCAAGATGCTCAATAAAAAGTATTCCATACGCATCCCAAAATACAGACGCCATAACCTTGCCAGCCGAATTTTGCGCTTTCCACGCATTGGAGCGGATTCATCATGGACACTAAACTCGGATGACTGTGGATTGGACTTCCCAGTGAAATTATGGAGCCATGTTTCATCAGTTGTCATATATCGACGCGAAAATTCGGGTTTATTACGCTTCAACATTTCCAAACACTGCTTCGAATCAGCAACTCGTTTTTGTTTTTGGCCAAAAGTGAGATTGCACGAGACCCGCTTTGCACAGAACTTTTTCGTACCCAAATATTCATGAATAATATGATGTATATTTTCAGTTGATATCTTTAGAGTGTCTGCTATCTCAAACAACTTCACTTTGCGATTAGAAACTCGTCATCAAGCCAAGTTTTTGTTTCCAATGTATTTTTACTCTTCAAAAAGCAATTCTTTTTTTCAATCAAAATGATACAATTAAGAAATTAATAATCCGACAGCTGTAAAATGTATATAAGGTTCTTTAGAAGGTTAAAGCTACCTAAAAATCGTATAAATTTAATTCTAGGGCAGCCCGGGAGACTTTTCACCTGTTAAGACCTGTTAAGAATCAACGATTTTTAAAGCGAAGCTTAGATTTTATTTGAGAGTTATATGTTATAGTTGTCTGAACTGGTTGATTCTGACAAATAATCGGTACAGTATCCAAATAAATCTCAAAAATTTAAGAATAAATTTTTATAATCACTGAAAGCTATACTTCGCCCTATAAATTACTAGTTCTAAATCGGTTTCAAGCAAAATTTTTCAGAATAATCCGTAGAATATTTTCCGCATCTGAAATTTTAGCAAAAAAATCGACCCACTTAATTCACACACACACATTTATTCACAAATACATATATATATACATATTTCTATATATAAACAAAGTTATAAATTTCTATAAACTCATTCAACTGAAACGCTTTGGAACTAACCAAATATTTTCGAGAAGCAAATTGCCAGTGAATATAAGCATGACAGCTATTTGCATACAAAAATTAATTGCCACTGTGTTGCACAATTTTTGAACCATTTGAAAATATTCAAATAAAAATGGAAATTTTGACAATTTTGCACCAAAAATTAACAAACAATTTGCATAGCAAATGCATAGCAAATAGCGCTGGAAAATATGAAAGTTTTATTAGATATGTCAAATTATTTACTGTTATACAAAAGTGTACCTGAAATTCTGTCAATGAATTTCTTAGTAATTTAGAATAAGCTATTGTGATTGATCATTGTAGTTAATTTAAGCATATAAATAATTTTCTTTTATTTAAAAACATTTCGCTTTTAAGTATTCTCAAAAGAAAAAAATTAATATAGGAATGGAATATTTTATGATATATATATATATATATATATGTATACATATTTTTTTAATAAATAATAACCTTTAAAATACCTTTTAGGAATATCAGCTTAAAAAATTTGTTACTCATTGAATCCAAAAATATTTATTCCAATAAAAATGCATATAATAATGGGTCTAACCAATTTTTTGAGATTTTTATACTCTCTGCTGAAAGAACTCGTATATCTGATCAATTTATACTCTGAAAATACTTTAAGCGTACCAGAAAGTTTGTAATACGCAGTACGAAACTCTCTAAAGTTTGACGAGCTGAGTCGAAGAGGCCATTTCCAAAATCTGTCTATTTCTCTTCAAGAAGCTGCACTTTCTGGGATTCCTCGATATCGGTCGACTATGGAATATAAATGATATGTAAACTTTTTTTGCCCTCCAATCGCCTGTCAATGATTGCTTCTCTGCGGTTTGGAGCTTGGTGACTTCTAAGGCGTTATCTTTTGGTCGAAGTTACGTTGATCAAACGACGCTGAGTCACGCTACTGCCTTTAGTAACGGATCCGGTATTAACACCCATCAGAGATAGTAAAATAATTAGTAATGCTGTACCTAACCCTGTTCCGAGAGAACTTCTCTGTTTGCACGAGAGTTCTTCACTCCAGGATGTGCTTATATACCATTTTAGTCTATCACCACTCATAACCGCCCTGCGAGTGTCATCTGGGTCGTTGGGAACACCAGTTGTCGTGGAGATTAAAGCTTATTTGTGCTCCGGTGTAGTTGTCGCCTGAAAAGTGCTGCTGCAGTAGACCATGCCGTCGTCACCTTTCGACTGTTCCTCAAACAACGCACGCTTCTTTGACGATGTGGCGTCCAGAGAACTAAACTTGTGTCTAATTTCTGGGCCGCTCTTACCTGCATCGTCGCTTTTGTTGTTGTATTGTCCATCATGTTGCTTGCGGCCCTTAACTCATGGAGATTAGCTGTCGATTATACAAGGTCTGTTGCAAAAGAAACAAAACTTTTTAAATATAACTGTTTCTGGTGGCGCCACCTATTGGTGGGTATATGAAATAAAAAGTTTGATCTCTTGTTGACATTTCGTAAAAATTTTAAGACGATTGGATAACTACAATCGATGTTATCGATCAAAAAGTGACAGCAGCTTTTGGTCATCGGTCGTAAAATGCAAAGAGCAAATATTAAATTTTGTTTTAAACTTGGAAAAACGTTTACTTAAACATTTCAAAGGAAGAAAAACGTTTATGGTGATCAGTGCCTATCCCGTAGTAATGTGCATGAGTGGTTTAAGCGATTCCAAGAAGGTCGTGAGGACCTCTGTGACGAACAGAAGTCGGTCGTCTTCAGTAGTCAAAAATAAAGACAATGCTGATTTGTTTTTACGATTCCGAGGGTATTGTACACCGAGAGTTCGTCACACCTGGCCAAACGATTAATGCTGTGTTTTACCTTGGTGTTATGAAGCGTCTTTTGTCACGCATTCGTCGTGCTCGACCACAATACCGTGAGGCAGGGTCCTGGCACCTGTTGCACGATAATGCGCCGTGTCATCGGTCGACGCTTGTCACTGATTTTTTGACAAAAAACTCCATATTAACCATTAATCACTCACCTTACTCATCTGATCTGGCACCCTGTGATTTTTACCTATTTGAAAAACTTCATTTGCCCATGAAAGGACACTGGTTTCAGGACATTTCAGCTATCCAAAAGGCGACGACCGATATTCTCAAGAGCATTCCGAAAAATGACCTTAAACACTCATTTGAAATGCTAATTGACTGGGCTAAACGCTGTATCGAAGCACAAGGAAACTACTTTGAATAAAAAAATATAACTTTTGAAAAATATTAATTTTTTGTTGTTTTTTTTAACAGTCCTGTTTCTTTTGCGACAGACCTTGTATATTAAATAGTCGAAAAAGTATTTTTGTATTTTGTCAATAGATGTCATTGCAGTGTTGGAATCTCACCTTTCAGGTAGGGTAGGCTTCATTTAATCAAAAAACAAAAACAAAAAATCGGGAAAGTTTAAAAAAAGTTACAGATGTTCAAAAATAATGAAGAAATTCGCTATATTTTGAAATTCTCTTTGAATGAGAAATACGAAAAGACTTTTTCGACTACCAAATATTTCCAAAGAGGAAAACGCGGTAAGGCTACCATTACTTCCCAAGGCGGTCCGGTGTTGTGAAGGCTCTGTTCGAATACAGCCAATTTAACCCACTGCCTCGAACGCGCATGGCTGTCGCATAACCTACTGTAGACCTACTAGCCGGCTGAGGGGTGTTGTGCAGCGCTCCTCATGTCGGTTAAAAAATGTCAAAATTGCCTTCAGACATTTACTCATTTACTTAGTTTTCCGCTATTCTTTCGAGCATCCACGTTTAATGTGCATTTTCTGAACACATAAATAATTTTTTCAAAATAAATCTTGTAAGTTTAAGTAAAGATTTACAAAACCGTTAATATAACACTGCTCCTTAATCTATTGCCACTAAATTCCTAAATCAAGAAATGCCAAACTCTTCACATAGTGATGTGTAGAAATTGTACCTTCAAACGCTGCCAACCGCCAATCTCACTGCTATATAAGCGAAGAAAAATAGTTCAGCTTTCATCTACTGTCATAACTTATAAAACTTGCATAGTTGTTGCCACACGCGCATGCCACAAATTAGTTCTTAATGAAGTTACACCAACACCGCGACCAAACTGTGCAAGTCGGCGATATGCTCAAATTAACCTCACAAACATATCAAGTATTTAGCTTAATGAAAGAAAAATTACCAAGCTTGTGTCTTAATACACACACACACCGACACTCACGCAAACACAACCACAAACATGCAGCGACCAGCAGCTGAAACACGCAAGAGCGCACATGAATGGGTGTACACATGTGAAAAAATCATAAGCGAAGCGCAGTAGCGTCGGTGGGTGAAGCGCTGGTGTTAGTAAAAGCAGCGACTAAGAAATGCTGTGGCGCGCAGAGGCTTTGAACTCACACCCATAAGAGCCACTTAATTAATATCAAAAATCGCGAGAAACGCTCGCCCGCCTGCCTGTCTGCTGCTTATGCATTTGACGCGCAAATTACGCAGTCGCCTATCCGCTGCTGCCTAGTGTGTTGGTGTTTGAGTGGGTATGTGTGGGTTTACTTGTGCAGCAGACCATAAAAGCCGAAGCGTAAAGCAAATAGTCCTTATTATAACCACAAGCGCACGCTCAGCTTATGTATTTACATATGTATTTGTGTATGTGTGTGTGCGCTCGCCAGCGCGACTTATGCTTGGAGGTCACTGGCGCGCGCTGGCGTTCCGATTCATCTTTTCCCATGAAAGCCAGCTGTGTGAGAGATTTTTGTATAAGCTTCAGCATGTTTGCTTTATGCTTGTTTGTTGCTGTTGTTGTGGAATTTTCTTTTGATTCAAAGGCGCCTGCTGGTACCACGCATAAACACCTACTAATTAATTTGTTTAGGGCCACACGAAATAGCTGCATTATTAACATAAATAATTGTATTTAATTTGCTGGCGAATTTTGCTCTTAGCAAAGTGACAATGTGCACTTAGAAAACCACAACCCAATACCGTAAGTATGTTGCGAGTACGCCACGTAGCGCCTATGCACCCACACAAACAACCTAGAAAAGTATATGTGTGGGTTCGGAGATGGCTGGAGCATATGGTCCATACGCACAATGCCATTTCATATATCATTAATGGCGCTGCTCGGACGTCTGTGCTGTCATTTGCCACTGTAAGCAATACCAGCGCATAGCCAAGACTTGC
This sequence comes from Bactrocera neohumeralis, assembly GCF_024586455.1. Lineage (NCBI taxonomy): Eukaryota > Metazoa > Arthropoda > Insecta > Diptera > Tephritidae > Bactrocera > Bactrocera neohumeralis. The sequence continues at coordinate 16,371,417 of NC_065923.1, forward strand.
ATACGCACTCATACATATATACAAAAAGAAATGTCGCTAAGCGCAAGTGTGTGTGTGCACGGCGCCTTCGAGCCACTCGGCTTTAATAACTATATTAATTTAGAGTGCGACTCATGAGCACAGCTTCCATACACGCACATATTTATCTTGCTACCACACGTACACTCACATAGAGTTTACCCAACACACACCTACACTATAATAATCATATACACACAAGCACACTTTTCGCAGCAAATGCATATGCGCGTGTCTCCAGCACGTCGCCAGCATTGCTGCTTTACTTTTCCTTGACCTCAACGTATAGTACGTGCAACACATTGCCACTGTCGTCGACGGCCGTCATCGTTGCCGTCGCTGCTCGGCTTAACTGGTATTCACTTGCTGGTACGTGGCGTGTAGGCGTCGCTGTTATTTAGTTAAACATTTGCAGCTGTTACATGGCAAAGAAAACCTTTTAGTTGCACACCTCAACTCAAGCACAACTCAAGTCAATTCAAATCAACCCCACTTTATTCAATTCAACTCAACTAGCGCTGCAAGCAAGCATTTTCATTGCCATATACTTACTTATATATTACTGCTGCGTGTGTGGCAAAACATCTTAAGTCAATTCAGCTGTCAAAATTACAGCAGAAATAGGAAAAGTCTGATGATATTTCGTTAGTTAAGAATATAATTTTGTGGGCGGTCTACTTTTTATGCCAACGCAAGCATAATATTCGATCCGACTGCTGCCTCGCTAGCTGGCTGCTGTGGCTTAGCATATACAGTGCTGCATTTTGGAACATTCAAAATTTAATTATTCATTCCATTGTGATAAGTCAGCAGTATGATTTTAAAATTTTCTTAATTAAACTCAATTTATAGCAGCTTCCTTGGACAGATTGACGAAGTAATATCAGTTTAAACTAATATCGATTCTGGAAACCTAAATGTTTATGTTATATTGGTAGTCTAAAAAGTCTTTTCGTATTTTTAATCAAACTTCAACTTATTTTTTTTTATATTTATTAAAATTTTACAAGTTTTCTGTTAAGTACGAATTCTAGTTAATTTCTTTAATTTTATAACGAATGTTTTGACCTTTAGAGATCTCCGTTGCCTAGTTCCATATATTGTGGTTTCCATGAAGTATGTCTTTTATAATAACTAACGGATTTTTCAATAGGTACGTAACAAAAGTATACCAATAGGGACAGCAAAGAACGTCATATTTTTTCCCGTACCTTTGACATTTCTCTTCAGTAAAGTTTACCATATCATCATAGAAAGATATATGTACTTGGATCATATCGGGTCAAAATTATCAAAAATTTTATATATATAGTATATATAGAAATGCGGAGTCAGCGGCCTCAACTTTAAGAGCGCTACGTCCAATTTATGGTCGTCGTAATCGTTCTGTCATATCAACAATTGAGCGTCTAGTGGAAAAATTTGAATCCACACGCACATTAAAAAATGTTCCCGAGATAAAGAAGTGCCCGTAGTGTTGAGATTAATGCCGTCGCTAGCGCATCAATTGAGGAAGACCCAAATCAGTCTCTCACACGTCGTTCTCATGCGTTGCGCATCTCTGTGACGTCGTTGTGGCAAGTTTTTGTAAAAAACCATTGCACGACATACTTAGAAGATCAAATAAATGCAAGAACTGAAGCCACTTGATCACCAGAATCGTCGTATGTTCGTGAATTGGGCTGAGCAACAACTAGAAAATGATTTGGATTTTCATCGAAAAATCATCTTCAACGATGAGGCTCATTTCTGGCTGAATGGCTTCGTCAATAAGCAAAATATGAGTTATTGATCAGACAGCAATCAAAACATACTTAATGGGCCACCACTGCATACCGATAAAATTACGGTTTGGTGCGGTTTATGAGCCGGCGGAGTCATTGGGCCGTACTTCTTCCGTGATGACCAAGACCGACACGTTACTTTGAACGGGAATCGCTACCGCTCAATGATAACCGAATATTTTTGGCACGAATCGGATGATATGACGGCGCCACAAGCAACACAGCGAATGTGACAATCTATGATCTATTGAAAACCAAGTTTGGTGAACACGTTATCTCACGAATGGTCCAGTCAATTGGCCGCCTCGGTAGTGCGATTTGACGACTATTTGAGTGATGTGCGCTGTTTGCGCGAAGCTTTTCGTTAAAAGAGGCTAGAATTATGGGCCGACAAAAAAAAGTAAAAAGTACACTCGTGGCCACGCAAACCTTACCACTATATTTCCTTACATTTTTTTTCGGATATTTTCATTCGTTCGGGATTTTCTGCAATTTTGTTTTTCTTTATGTTTTTAGTAAGCAAAAGTAAACTAAATTATATTATCTAATCACAATATTATACAAAAGCGGCCGATTTTATTGTTTTTAAAGTGATACACCTACTAAACTTCGTGTTTCAATTAAACAAATAAAATAAAATATTAATTCCAATTATAGTGTTAATGAAATTAAATTAAAAAAATAAAAAATATTATGTTTTCATAAAGAAATTTACACAGTGAAAATTTACGGAAAATTAATAAAAGCAGTTAAACACCTTATAAATATATAAATTTTACATTATATCGATGTACCGCTTGCTGGCGATAACAACAAATTCTTTCATGCAAAATTCGTGGGTAAAATTATCAATGCCTGTGCACTTATGAAATTATGCACAGCAAACATGCACAAACATAAATTACACAAACCATGTGCCAAGCAGTTACTAAATTATACCGACAGTACGCAGAAAAGCTTCGCAGCAGTGCAGTCGCCTATTTTCTTATTTTCAGTTGCTGTTTTCTATGTTCATAACTGCCTTCCAGCTGTCAACTGCCAGACATTTGTTGCTTTCGGTCAAATGTAAGTGCTTATAAATGCTCAACATGTCAGCCACGGCCTTGAGAAAACGAAAGCAAAACAAAACATTACAAAAATGCACACACATAATGAACCAACAAGCGGGCAGCTGCAAGCGCAAGTGAGTAATTGAGCACAAAAAACACATAATTGTTTTGTATTTTCTTTAATTAGTATTAAGACTACGCGCTTCGTTGCCACACTACTTGCTGTTGCCGCTGCTAATTTCTATTAAACACACAGTCGTGGCATTGTAGCGACGGTGGTTCAATCGACCATTAACTCACGTCGGTGCGAAGGTTTATTTATGCGCGGCACGTTTCCAATGTTAACATTTTGTACGCGCGTACCTTTTGTGTTGCAAACGTCTACAACAACAACAACAAAAGAGTACAAAAAGCACAAGCAGCACAAGCAGCTAAGTACATAAGTATAGTGCTTAAAGGAATTCGATTAAATTAAAGAGCAGCGCAACGACAACTTACAGACGCCAACAGCAAGTAACTCATACGCCGTGTGTCACACTAAATGGATTTCTGCTGTGTACTGAGGTGTGGCATTAATTCCAATTAAATGTTGGCAAAGTTGCGCACAGTGCGGGTAAATAGTTTTGTTATTTCTTTTGGTTGGCTAGCAAATTGAAAATATGCAATTTAATTGGAATTTCTGTGTGTGTTTGGTTTAAGAGGTTATGTATACGCCCCGGCATGTGCCGCGTACGTGCATCTAAGTGCGTTTTATCTTTAACAAATTGAAAATTGTGGTGCTGTGGAATTGCGGAAGAGTTTGCAAATGTTTTTGCACAGCAATGAACGAAGTTAGTTGGTCCAGTACGTGCGCTCACACTCCCATGCGTTGAAGCAGAAGTTACCCAGCAAGCAAAGAGTGCTAATATATGAATTATTAATTGACTTTTATATAACATTAATTGATAAAATGCAGAAAAAGAATAATAAGATTTTAAAAAACTCGAAGTTGAAGTGCTGTTGTTGCCAGATGCTTCGATTCTGCGTTAAATGCAATGGCATGAGTGCCTTCTACTTTGGTTTGCGTATTACTTCGGGTTTTCATTCCAATAATAAAGCCTGTCGGTGAATTTAAATATAAATTTACTCCAACACGAACTATGCACAAATATTATCTTTCGAATTTTCACTTTTATTTTACTAATCAAATCGCTTATAACCCAAATAGTAGTCACCACATCCAATCTTCGCTCACCATTGGGTAACCGCATTGCAGTTACCATAATGCACAGCGTGTGCTCAAAGCCTGATTAAATTGCTGCTGCCCTTTGTCGTTCAGCAAGCTTTAGTTTGTGTCTAATGCAGGAGATTAACCTGACATTTGCAGCATCAACAAATATAATTTCATGCTAAGTAGCTGCAGTTTCACTTGGAATTAGCAGTGCAACAGCGCTAAGTGCAAGCAAGCACACACAGCGTAATGACACAAGCGAAAATGGTGATGAGACGATGCACAGACTAAAAAATATAATTAATTGCCGCCTAACGGTATGTGCCAAACGCAGCTGCTTATCAAAGGATAGTGCGAGTGAATCAGCTAAAACTAAAATTAACGCGCTGAAGACACGCTAATGAGCCGAGAAGGGAATAGGGCACATGCTGATAAAGACATAAAAATAGAGAGTGCGAAGGCGTTATATTAACTGTTAAGACGCGTAATTATTATACTTAAATTTGCATTAAGCGGACTCTATGAGCAAAAAATAGTAAGACTTTGTTCATAATTTTGGAATGCTTAAAAAACCAAGAGTTGCCGGCATATCATTCCGGTCTCTTTATATAAAAAGCTTCACGGAAACGAAGAAAACTGTCAACATAACCTTGATTTTTGACTTGCTTTAACGTGGTTTTTTTGGCTTCAGCTCACCTTTGCCACAATATTCGGCCGATTTATTGTCTGTTCTCGGGTCATAAGCATAGATCTATGACTCATCGCCAGTAATAACACGTTTCATGACATCCTGGTAGGCGGAAAGCATTGTTTCACAGACGTTAACGCGACGCTGTTTTTCGAAAAAATTACGTGATTTTGGTTCCAATCGAGTTTTCACTTTCCCAAATAATATTTCAAAATGACTTTCACTGATCCCCCCGATATTCCAATGATACCAATAAGATCTCTGACTGTTAATCATCTATTCTTAAGCACCAATTCCTTTATTATACCCTGAACAAGGTATATTAAGTTTGTCACGAAGTTTGTAACACCCAGAAGGAATCGTCGAAGACCCTATAAAGTATATATATAAATGATCAGTATGTCGAGTTGAGTCGATTTAGCCATGTCCGTCTGTCTGTCCGTCTGTCCGTCTGTCCGTCTGTCTGCCTGTATATATACGAACTAGTCCCTCAGTTTTTAAGATATCGTTTTGAAATTTAGCAAACGTCATTTTCTCTTCAAGAAGCTGCTCATTTGTCGGAACTGCCGATATCGGAGCACTATAACATATAACTGCCATACAAACCGAGCGATCGGAATCAAATGCTTGTATGGAAAACTTTCACATTTGACAAGATATATTCACGAAATTTGGTATATATTATTTCCTAAAGCAACAATGTAATCTCCGAAGAAATTGATCAGATCGGTTGACTATAGCATATAGCTTCCATACAAACTGAATACATAGTTACTAACAGAAATGCACCTATGAAGGGTATTTAGCTTCGGTGCAACCGAAGTTAACGTTTCTTCTTGTTTAATTGACAATCAGTTGATGTTGTAAGCCACCAAATGCACTTTATATAGAAAAACAAGTGTCTACTAAACACTGAAGATTATTTGGATGTGACAATGTCAAATTATTTTGACGAATGGGTTTCACAGTAATATATTCTATAGTAGTCGGAACTGAACAATGTGAACAGAGGTTGTAGCGCTGTCTTGATCAATAATCCCTATTAATTTGAAAATATCTTGTAAAATAAAAAAAAATTGTACAAGGAGTGAAGGTTGATCGACCCAATTGCAGCTACGATATATGTATTCTATAGTGGTCCGATAAGGCGGTTCCGACAAATAAGCAACTTTTTGAGGAGAAACGAACGTATGCAAACTTTTAGATCAATATCTGAAAAATTGAGGGTATGCTACATACCGACGGATACGACATGTCAAAAAAGTTTCCACATTTTCTCGCAAATACGTTTCTAAAGAGACTGCGCTATACATTTGAAGCATTTTTAATTTTAAAAAGGCAGAAATGCCTTGAGTTTTCTCAAAAAACAAAAAAAAAAAATCAAAAAACAAAAAAAAAATCAAAAAACAAAAAAAATCAAAACGGTTTTTGTATTATTAGAACGTTGTAAGACATTCTATTAACAACAAAAGCACATCATCTCTGAATTTCGAAACACATATTCCATTAGCTGTTAAAGTTGTATACAAAAAAATATTTTTAAACTGATGAACTTTCCTCAGGTTTTTTATTCAACTGGAATTTGAGCGCACGCTTTCGAAACTTGTTAGATATATGTATGGTATCTTAAGCATTCAATTTTACTTGAGTATAAAATTTGATGCTGGAAGTAGCAACATACAATTTTAAAAAAGGGATTTTTACAAAAAAGATAATTAAAAAAAAAATATTTTTAATAATATTTAATGAATGATTAATTAATAATTCTCTTGCACTCAGGTGCACGGCGAACCATTTCAGCGGGTTCATTTTTAATATAACTGTATTTTTTCATTCATTAACGCCTTTGACTTGTCATGAATGCAATTGCCTGCAGATGCTGCATTCATTCCCCTTTATATGAACGCTTCTTTCGTTCTTTTCAATTGAAAGCTGTGAGCGACAGTCACTGGCACAGTAATTAATAACTGTCGATTGGAGAGTCTCCTGTCACTCTCAGCCAAAAATATATGAAAGCAACGAATGTGTTATGGTTGCCATAATTCAAACACACTGCGGACTCACGAATTGATGACACGTAATTGATCAAATGAAGATACATATATATAAAGATATTGCAAACTGAAAGGGGAATTTATGAGTTTTTTTTTATTGTAGAACGTAGAACTGTTTGAGTAGATATTGTGTTTGTGTTAAGGCACGCGAAAAAATTTTGCAACTACAGGTATAACAAATACTATGTAATAACTTGTACAGAAACTATTGCTCAAATTATATCAAAGGGTTATATGCACTTGAGAATTACAAAAAATCGATTTTTGTTTTGAATATATATGGAAAGTAGATATATTTGAGACTATTAGCAAAAAATAATTCGGCATCTGGTCTTGGAGATACTTGTAGTAGTATATTTGTAACAATTCCAGTGTTATCGGATCCAAAAAATATACTCACGTTTTAATAAAACGTTATTTTCAGAGTCGACAAAGAAAATTTCCTTGAAACGGTTGATGGACTTGAAATTTTTACACGACTTATCAGGTAGTGATCAAAGGAATTTGGTTTTTGGTAATAATTTTGATTTTCTCAACCACTCTGAAGCATAAATTTTTTCACTAAAATTTCTTTTTATCGAAGGCCTTCTGGATATCGTCTACGAAATCAAGGGAATACAAAATTTTTCAAAAGTGATAATTTTAAATTTTTCAAATCATTTTTGGAGAAAAAAATTTTTTTTGAAAGCCAAAATTTTATTAAAAATCATAAGTCTTTTGATCATTGGCGGTAATAATCTCAAGAAAAAATTTCCCAAAAAAAAATTTTTTTTTTTTTGAAAGCCAAAATTTTTATTAAAAATCATAATTTCGAGCAGTCTTTTGATCATTGGCGGTAATCATCTCAAAAAAAAATTTTTTTTTTAATTTTTGAATTTAATACAATTTTGAGCTTAAAAATTTTCGTTGCCGCCAGACACTTTTCTCGGAAGTCCGGCTGGAAATCGTTCACGAAATCAAAGGACAACAAAATATTCCAAAAGTATAATTTCGATTTTTTCAACCACTCTTAAGTTTAAATTTTCTCCCAAAAAAAAATTTTAAAACGTAAATTTTAACAAAAATTATTATTTTGACTAGTATTTGATTCATCCACGGTATTTATCTTTAGAAAAATACGTTTCCCTAATTTATTAATTTAATACAATTATAGGCCAAAAATCTTTCTTGCCGCCAGATACTTTTTTCGAGTCCTGGAAATCCACGAAGTCAAGCGAATACAAAGCCTTTCAAAAGTAATGAGAAGTAATGAGCGCCTATTAAAACACTTACATTAAAAAACCATCAGTGCACTTTTATTTAAAAAACAAAATTTTAATGAAATGCATCTTCAAAACATAAATCACAAAAAGGTTATATTTTCTGACTCGAAATTGGATATAACCCCTTAGAGTGAAATAATTTTGTTAGCAATAATTTTATTCTTTTTTTCATTTCCAACTCAATTTCCGTATCACTTGCCTGTCCCTGTATAGTAAATATTTACCCAAACATATATACTTATACGCTTTTGTTGTGATATGATAATAGAAATCCAACTGAATTAGGCATAGATGATAATTCATACATTCCGAAGTGCACTTCACTGCCAACTCGGCAATTTCAGTTGTCTAATTGACTAACAATAAACAGCTGACTCTCTGCATATATTTACTTAGACAGGCAATCGGCATTTGTCTGCGCAGAAATGACGCCCACATCTGCGAAAAGCACTGCTATCTACCACCGAGCTTATTTACTCACCGGTCACTGCTATCATTGCCAACTGCATTATATTAAGTGGCTCGGTATGAACTGGGCAAACAGCGGCACGTACGCGCTTATGGAAGTGTGTGTATCTGTGTACATATATATATATGGGCTTGTCTTTAATAAAAGCACAAATGTTGTTAATTTGGATGTTTGCCATGGCTGACTGAATGCCAGCGATTACTCGATAAATAGCGGTGGTTGGTAAACAAATGCGTTTATGTATGTATGCGTAGAGATATACAAATGTATATATATATTTATACACATATATTTATGTGTATATACATATGTAGTCACATTGCAGACTACTGAATAGCGTCCGGCAAACAGACAAGTCCTTGCACTCCGTTGCGCATTCGGACAGAAAATTAAGTTCAAGTTCAAGTTTAATTACTTTGACTCTTCCTTCCGTGCAGTTATTTGTACTTATATATAACATATATATGTATATATACTTAAGGTATGTTGATTTGTGGCGGCAATTTCTTGTTGTGTTGCCATGATTATTAAGTGGCTTTTGTAGTAGTCGCTCTTAAAAATGTGTAGTCAACATGTGGTGCAGTATTTGAATACATATACACACCATGTGGTAAGATAATTATATATATATAATATTTATTAAGGTGTCCTTTATTTTCCAAATCAATTATAGCCTGAAAAGGAAATATTAAGTGTGCCACGAAGTTTGTACCACTAAGAAGCAACTTTCGGTCACTTTAGCCATGCCCGTCGCTCTATCTCTATCCAGTTCTTCAATTTTCCAGATATCGCTCGGAAATTTTGCACACGTTCTTTTCTCTCAAAAAAGTTACTTATTTGTCGGAACCACCGTTATCGCACCACTATATCACATAGCTGCCATACAAACTGAACGATCGAAATTTAGTTCTTATAAGGAAAACGTTTTTGTTTGAGAAGATATCTTCAAAAAATTTGGTCAAAATTATTACTCAAAACAACGATTTTATTCCTGAAGAAATTTTTCAAATCGGATCACTATCGCTTATAGCTGCCATTCAAACTGAACAAAGACAAGTAAGGAAGGGCTAAGTTCGGGTGTCACCGAACATTTTATACTCTCGCATGATAAAGTGATAATCGAGATTTCATTATCCGTCATATATATATTTTTCAAATACCGTATTTGTGTAAAGTTTTATTCCGCTATCATCATTGGTTCCTAATGTTAATTTATACAGAGAAAATCAGATGGAATTCAAAATAGCGTTATATTAAGAAGGCGTGGTTGTGAACCGATTTCACCCAATTTCGTACATGTCATCAGGGTGTTAAGAAAATATTATATACCGAATTTCATTGAAATCGAACCTTGGTTTTTGGCCCATAACCACGCCCATTTTCAATTAAAAAAAAAAAGCCGTGATTTTCAACAAAACCTTTGTAAAGGTGGGCGTAGTTATTATCAGATTTCGTCCATTTTTGAACTGTATATGGAAATGCCTGAAGAAAACGACTCTGTAGAGTTTGGTTAACATAGCTATAGTAGTTTCCGAGATATGTAAAAAACTTTTTTTTTAAAAAAAATTACGTCCAAATATGCCCTCCCTAATGCGATCCTTTGTGTGAAATTCTGCATGGATTATTGTCTTAAGACTTAGATACAATATGCTAAGAAATTATAGAGATCGAAGCACTATAGCATATACATAGCTGCCATACAAACTGTTCGATCAAAATCTACTTCTTGTAAGGAACTTTTTGCATTTGTGATGATTATTATAGCTTCGGTGCAACTGAAGTTAACGTGTTTTCTAGCTTTTCTTCCAGACACGCTCTGTAGTTTCAACTTTTGTCCTAAAAAAATTATTTTAAACTTTAACCGTGCTTTAAGCATATTTCTTTTCCCATGTTTATATATAACATGGTATTCCTTGATATTTTGCATTGAAAAATTAAAGTTTCTACTTTGAAATCGTGATATTATATTATAAAATTTTCCGCTCTAAAATTATGTTGTGAAGACTTTTTGTGTAAAATCATTCCTTTAAAAGTTATACGCAGCTAAATCATTCCATATACTGAGTCTTCATACAAATTTCTTACAAAGTCTAAGTTACTCATACGACATGGTGTACTTTTGAACGTTATGCTCGTATATATTATATCAGAAAAGGTTTTTAATTTTTTCCAGACTGAAACTGAAATTTCATTTGGCGTCTGCAAAACAAAAATCAACTTGAGAAATAACAGCCACCCTAATACATATAGTATATACTACATATATATTTATGTATTTGTATAAAGGTACAAATATACGCTATTTAATGAAGTGTAAAAGTGTTTTCATTTCAAAGCTGTATTTATGTGCGCTTCTTATTTACACACACATATAAATCGTTATTGATATTTACACTTGCATTTATAATTGTGTGTGTGTGCATGTGTTTGGCCGGCATCGTTAGTTTTCACCTAATTTAACAGACATAAGAATTTATTACTTTATTGTGTGTTTAGCACCTTTCACAAATAGAGGAGTGTCAGTTTAATTGCTATTTGCATTAAAATTTGTGGTGAGCAATTTTTTTGTTGTTGTAAAAATACTGGCTTTGCGTAACATGATATTATTGATTGAAATTTAAATCGGTGGATGCGAGCGACAGAAATATAAAGAATTTAAATTTTAAATTTGCTGAATTTAACCGACAGGTGTTTGGTCTTAAAATGTAACTACTTTATTTTTAATTTATTTTAAATATTATTTAGTTTTTGGCACTATATATTATATAGACTTTCGATGCCTCAATTTTTCTATACTCTTTCGTACCTGCTCTCAGAAGTCCCACATATTTTATTTGATTTAGATTAAATTAATAATTGTTTATTAAAATAGGTTTAGGAATAATTTTATAAATTATTACAGTATATCGAGTCTGGTACCATGCCGTTAGACATCAACAAGTACGACAGGGCTAAGTTCAGGTACATATATCATAACCTTTCGTACTCTCGCAATTTATAAGGTCAAAACCGATTAAACACTTTATCACTCAACCAGAAAAGATGACTCTAATATATTGAAAAAAGAAAAAAATGGAAACAGAAGATCGGCAATACTTAACAATAAATTTAGAGCTCGTTTGAAACCAATTCTGTTTATACTCAGCGCTAAGCCACATTATAGTTAATAGTTTCATTAGAATATCTCATGTTTTCACCAACTTAAATGGTTTAAAGTCAGCTGAAAGTCAAATGGCATTGTGATCTCTAGCCATTTGACTTTCATCTGACTTTATCGCGTATTTTGGGGCTAAAAACATCTGAACTGTTTGCTTTAACTTTTCGAGTATGCTAGACAACATGGTTCGAAGTAATTTTATAAAGATATTTGCACCCTGAGCGACATATTGTGTATAAAGACTGCTAGAATAAATAAAATCATTTGTCGTCACCTAAAATGTAAAACCGTGCATCAACACAAAAAAAATCAACCATCGCTGTCAGAAATATTAAGTAATATATAACCACTTTATAACCAAAACTAAAAATTTCAATCGGTGTAATAACCACTTTATAACCAAAACTCAATTTTTTTTTAATTTGAGTATATGATAACCAATATATAACCATTTTATAACCGAAACTCAAATTATTTTCATTGAGTGTCAGATAACCGATATATAAGCATTTTATAACCAGAAATTAAATTTCGTTTCAACTTGAGTGGTTTCATTATATTATTTTGGGTGACGGATATGTAATATTTAGGATTTGTGGTAATTTAATGGCGATTTCACTCATTTTCAACAATTAACCATTGAACATATATCCAATATTACACATACACAGAATTTTGCTAAGATATCTTACATATTTGTCAATATATAGTTACTGCATAATGGCAAGCAGAAGTTTGAGAAATTTGTTGTATAAAGTATATGAGTGTAAGGGGTAGTACTCGTAATGACACTATTGTAGCCACTTTCGGTATTCCAATATATGTAGTATACAGTCCTGTATATAATCACCAGAGAAGATGATCGATGAATTTAATTAAAATGCCGCACATATTCAAATCAACCAGAAGCTTTAAAACATTTATATTAGCTATATGGGGCTATGAAATTATTGACCCGATTTTACCGAATCTTGAAACGAACGAGTATTTTTATTGGCAAAGTATTGTCTCTTTATAACCAAAGTATATTTCTTGCATTGACCGATATTATCGATAAAAAGTTGGTCAAAGGCACTGAAGGCGACCTATTCAGTACTGGGAACTCGAAAATTTATGGTTTGTTTTCAACAATTTTTCGTCAGGAAACGCACTACATTTTGTACACATATTTATTTTGATGACATCATTGCCTTTCAATTTAAAAAATGTTGTAAAATGAAAACATTAGTTGAATTTGGTCGGATAGACACAAAAACATGGTATGTCACCTGAAGATGGACGATACTATGCCCAGCGTCCAATTTTAACACCATGGGGAGTTGTCGGTGTTATCATCTGATTCCTAACGCGAAAAAATGTCTAAAATATTTTTCTTGAATTCTTTTTAGATTTTAAATTTGGTGATATACCATAGTTTAGTGGTTTGTGCGTTATGCCTGATTTGTCTTTTATAAGTTAACTAAACTCAATATTTTTTTTGGGCTTGACATTAGTCCGATTCCACCCATCTGAAATACTGGTTTTCTTGAAGTGCCAACAATACATGTACCCGGTATTATGACGATATCTTAAGCACGTACGGATGGTCCTCAGTCAGTAACATGTCGTGTATAAAAACTAAGTTAGTTTCTCGAAAGCTACTCTAACACTTGTAGAAAGAGTAAAGTTGATTTTTAACTTTAAACTTGACTTTTATCTGTATTTCATAAAATACAAGTATATCGGAGAGAATTTATAATTAAAGTAAAGCTAACTGCGGCTGCTCTTACTTTTATAAGACTTGCTGATGCCAAAAATTATTAAAATCGATGTGATAGTCTTCTTCAAACTATCTGCTGATTTTAGGCTTTTTTTATAGGGAATATTTTTATTAGTAATGTGTACTTAATTTACTTAACATAGACATCATTGGCATGAAGAAATTTTGTATCATCTATATCAATAAGATTGCTAATGTTGCCAACCGTTATATAAAACGGTTCTATAAATGTTTATATAAACAGTTCTATAAATGGTTATATAAATGGTTATATAAACGGTTATATAAACGGTTATCTAAACGGTTTTCTAAACGGTTATCTAAACGGTTATTATATAAACGGTTATCTAAGCGGTTATAAAAAAATTGAATCCTTAGGCCAGTATTGTAAAAAATGCCACAATTTTCTATGTCGCTAATGAACCGTAACCAACTTTTCCGAAAATATCGAATTAATATAAATTTTAGGAATTTAAAACTACTTACAAAAACTTTGAGCAAAGACAAATATTTTTGTGTGTTTTCTTTGTTTAGATAAATATACACAAGTTGTTAACTGAATAAATAACTACTCCACAAAAAGTAGATATTTAGCCAGAAATTATTTATTATAACTTTCTTTGCTTCATACAAATCAAAGCAAAAAATTACAAATTAACCTAAAGAAATGAAATGAAAAACAAACTCTTAAGAAATTCATAAGCCTCATCAATACGATGCCCCTCAACAGTGCTTAGCATTAGACTTTTTAATGCCACAAAATATGCTAATGAAATCGCATTAAAGCAGACTAAATTCGCATATAAAGTTTGATATATTTGCGCTGATAATCATTGCTGCCATTGAAACGCAATGAATCGCAACAAATTTTCGTGTGAAGCGCAAAGACTGCCGGAGTTCAGCAGGCAGGCGAGACAAAAACGATGAAAGAGGCAAAAAAAATAGCAAAAATAAAACCTGTTACAAAAGAAATAAAAAGCAGCTTAAGATGCTGTCGATGGTTCATTATTGAAAGAAATGGAATGAACGGAAAAAATATGCGAGAAAAAACTCAAAGCTGCGCGCAAAAAGTCAATGGCAACCGCGCTCATGCTCCTGTCGCTCAGGCGGCGCTGTTTGCTGAATGATAATACATTACTTTCATGTTTCATTGGCAATTCAAACAGCGTATAAAGTGAGATAACAGCTAAAACAACAACAGCACTGCTTGTGGGTGCAATTTTTATAATAATCATTGTTGATAGTAGGAGGTTGCTGCTTAGTGCTCGCTGAAGATCAGCCAATTTAGATTGGGCGACTAATATTTTGAATTGTAGCTAGGCGTTATAAAGACTGGTTTATGCGCAGAAATGATAATGCAAGTCGATGGATTAATTTTGTACCATTTAATGAGGTACTTAGTTGGAAAATATTGAAAATTGTTATTTAATATACATTTGAAAATAAAAAAAATAATAAACAATACAAAAAAATAGAAAAAAATTATTTAAAATGAATAAAATGAAAGATTATTATTACACATTTTATTTACATATATATTCACACGATAATACTCTTTCACCTTTCATCTCTTCTTCAGCAATAAGAATGTTTTTTCGGTCACTTTCTTGCTCTTCACAGCAATGTTACTCATACGCCATGTACCACCATTTTAAAAAAGCAACTCAGCTGTGTATAACATACCGATATGTCACGCATAAAAATAAACATACAAGTGCCCAGAAAGTAGTTCACTTAACAATTGTGCTCCTCAATTCATCCTACAATAACTGTTTACCACCTGCTCCCGATAATTTCAACGTTTCCACTTTTATTGGGTCATTGCGAGTTCGATCACATAAACCTATTCACGAGCAGACAATTGCAGATTGTAGTAGTTCGCAGAAATACTTCCGAGCTTACCTTAATCACGTTCTTTTATTAGTCATTCAATCATTATGCGCTTTTTATGGAAATCTCTGCTATTATCCGCTTTAAAGCTACTTAAGTGAGATTTCACCGCTCAGCGATTACGCTTTTATGCCACTGAGTTGGAAGCACAAAAAAAAAAAAATAATAACAACATGAGCTTCTCAGCTTGAAAACAAATGTATAATTATATAAGTGTTCTACATACTTATTTTTAATGCTACGAGATTACCTGCGCCTTTGAAGTTGTTATTTGAAAGTGTTGCACTGCAGAAAATTGTAAATTTATATTCATTGAGTTGCTAGTGAAATTATGTGCTAGATTAAATTCACACATCCAATTTTAGCAAAAACATTTTAAACAGCATAAAAAGCAGTCCCGTGTCAAAAAATTTTTGTGCAGTGTTGCCAGGTATCCCAAATTTGTAACCCTGTCAATAGCAAATACAAAAAATTTACAATAGAACTGGTTTAAATTAAAAAAATATTGCTTTAGAAGCGTTCAGCGCAAAAAGTTTTTGTGCAGCGTTGCCAGATTTTACAAAATTCAAACATTATTATACTAAAAAAAAAACAATTCCAGCAGTTAAGATTCGAAATGTTATAAAACAAAAAGTGGACAGTCAAAAAAACATGTGAAGGGTTGCCAGCTTTTGCAAAGGACAAACCGTGTGAAATTCCAAAAAAAAATGTGGCAAAATCAGTTTGCAACATGTTGAAAAATTTACCTAATGTCAGTTTCTTATAGAGAAATTTTTTCGCAGTGTTGCCACCTTTCATAAATGAGTAGCCTTATCAAATAAAAAAAGGAATTCACAATTAAACAGATTTTAAATAATGCCAAATTTATTTAAAAAAGTCTCGTGAAAGAAAAAAATGTGCAGAGTTGCCACCTCTCAAAAATTAGTAAACTCATCACATAAAAAAAACGAAAATCACAATTAAACAGATTTTAAATGTTGCAAAACTTACTTAGAAAAGTATGGCAAAATATTTTTGTGCAGTGTTGCCACCTCTCAAAAATAAAAAAACTTTTCACATAATAAAACGAAAATCACAATTAAACAGATTTTAAATGTTGCAAAATTTACTTAGAAAAGTATCGCAAAATATTTTCGTGCAGTGTTGCCACCTTTCATAAATTAATAGCCTTACCAAATAAAAAAAAGCATTTCACATTTAAAAAGATTTCAAATGATGCAAAACTTACTTAAAAAAGTCTCGTAAAAAAATGTAGGCAGTGATGCCACCTCTTATAAATGAGTAAGCTTTTCAAATAAAAAACGAAATTCACAACTAAAGAGGTTGTAAATATTGCAAAATTTACTTTAGAACAGTTTCGTCAAAATGAAATTCTTGTTGCAGTGTTGCCAACTTTCACAAATTTTTTACCTTATGAAATTCAAAACACCAATTATCTGAAAACTAAACATAAATGTGGAAAAATATTACTTTAGATGAGCCACGTACAAAAAAATTTTGTTCAGTGTTACCAGCTTTCACAAATGTTTATCAATCTCAAAGTAAAGAGAAAAATTCCAATATACATATGTACATAATAAATTTAAAATGATGCGCAATTTACAATAGA
Source organism: Bactrocera neohumeralis (assembly GCF_024586455.1). Lineage (NCBI taxonomy): Eukaryota > Metazoa > Arthropoda > Insecta > Diptera > Tephritidae > Bactrocera > Bactrocera neohumeralis. Next base: position 16,388,366 of record NC_065923.1, read on the forward strand.
ATTGTTTTCACATAGTATTTGCAACCTATTGAAATGCAGAATTGAAAGACAGTCGCAAAAAATTTTAATCGGTTGCCAGCTCGCACAAATGGCTACCCTTGTGAAGATCGAAAACTAAATTTCTACCAAAAATACAAAAAAATGTTGGAAGCTTTTCTTCATGTTAGTCTATTATGTAAACATGAAATTTGCAGTGTTGCCACCTTACACAAATGTAAAACCTTAATTCGAAAAGAAAAATTTACGGCAATAATTTAAATTTAAAATTTTGTAAAGCTTCATTTCAACTAGATTAGTAAAAAAAATTTAAAGGGTTGCCACACTTTTTTGTTATTAAAGTTTGCTACATATTTATAGCGTTTTAAATCAATCTGCTTGGCACTAAGAACAAGTCTATACAAACAATAAAATGTGCAGTGTTGCCACCTTTCAGGAATGTGCAAACTTAATTGAAAAAAACAATTACCGCAATATTTTAAATTTAAAATTTCGTAAAATTTTATTTCAACTGGATTAGTTTTATAGGGTTGCCACAGTTTTCTATTCGTAAATTCGTAAACACAATTATAGCGTTTTAAATCAATCTGCTTGGCACTAAGAACAAGTCTATACAAACAATAAAATGTGCAGTGTTGCCACCTTTCAGGAATGTGCAAACTTAATTGAAAAAAACAATTACCGCAATATTTTAAATTTAAAATTTTGTAAAATTTTATTTCAACTGCATTAGTAAAAAAAAAATTATAGGATTGCCACATTTTTTTATTTTTTAAATGTGCAACACAATTAAAGCGTTTTAAATCAATGTGCTTGGCTCTGCTAATAAGTCTATACAACTCTTTACAAATAGTTTCACCGAAAATTTTAACGGACAGAGTTACCACCCTTCCGCAAATTTGAAAATCAAAAACAAAATATTTAATAAAAAAAATTTTCTGAAGCATATAGTATTTATATAGCCTTTCAGGTGCTAAAACTTAACAGTTGGAGTGACTTTCTAAGTAGAGTTACCAAGTTTTGAAATAATTTATAAAAATTAATGACTGAAATCATGAATGAATGAATCTAGGGTAGCCAACTATTAGTATTTAATATTATTTCAATTTCAAAAACGCCAAAGGTAAATTAAAATGGTAACGCTATAAAACTCACATTTAACATGAGTCGCAGTTGCAACAGGGTTGCCATTATTTCATTTTCAACAATGCTTGCCTTCTATTTTAGACTTTCATATTCATAAATAAATATATTTTTATAATTGGATATTTTAAACTACATACAAGTACAAGTATATCTCCTGCATTTTCAGGTGTCCGCTGTGAGAACCGACGCAGCACGAACCGACTCTCAACACAAAGTGCGCATGCTGAGCTATAATTAAAACCGTACTTGCAGTTTATAATAGAAATTAAATGCAACGAGCAACGCACCTGCGGGTGGCAACGAAACCTCATTTAATCACAGTGGCAACCTCAAAGCACAGCTGTTAACTGAAGCTTCCACAAACAACGACAATTAAATGACATCAACATAATGGCATCCAATGAATCACAGACGATTTACTGTGGCAGCGGCCTCGATAATTTTCACACCAGGTAAATATCCAGTTATTTGCAGTTAGATATGGGTGTGTTTTCAAAACCCATTAAAAGAGTAAAAAGGTGAGAAATACTTAGTTGCTGTAATTACAGCTGCAATATCGTCCGTGGAGCTAATTAAGTTCGATTCGTCTGGCATTTCAAGTTTTTGTAAGTTTTTGTATAGTGTCATAACTGATGTTCCACAAATCTGGGCTTAAAATGAATTTTTGTGTTGCTCTTAATTTGACAATCATCTGCCGTGATCCCTTTCTAGTTTGATACAGCAGTTTTCTGTTACTAAGGCAGCTCCGCATCACAGCTCTGAAGTGGTCGGAGATTTCAAAGCTTATTTCGAGAGCGTCGATCAGATCCACCCATCTAGCGCTTTTGAATGTGTTTCGGACTACTAAAGTCGCCAGCAACACTATTATTTTGTACTTATGTCATCTAAGCTGTGCGGCTTCTACACTTTCAATGACGCATTTTATAGCTCCTAGAGTTGATCTGCTGAGTCTAAAGCGATGTTTTCTAGGGGTAAGTTCTACAACTTCGTTGATAGCCGCTTCGAATCTGGGTTTAATCAGCCTTTCAAAAGCTTTCCCAATGTGCCAAGCATGCGTAGTGGACGGTATGCTGATGGCAAGTTGGGATCTCCTTTTCCCTTACTGATTAGTATCAGCCGTTGCTTTTTCCAGGCTTCACGGAATATTCTGGATTCGAGGCAGGCTTTGTATATATTCTACAGTACTGCCGGTTGCTCTGCAGCGATTATTTTCAGGACTTCTTCTGGGAACCGGTCCGGGCTGGGTGATTTGTTGACTTTGAGCTTGCCAGTGGTTATTTGCAGCTCTTCGAGGGCAAACTGGGAGATTTCCGCAAAGATTAGAGTCTGTTCTGGATCACTAGCCCTTTTTTCGTGTGTGGGGAGGAGTGCTTTTGCGATGTGATCGATTTTGGCAGCAGTTAAGTCAGGGGGCTTTGCTTGAACATCTAGTTTATTCATTACTATTTCATACCCAAGTCCCCAGTTTTTTTTGTTAATATCCTCACGTAGTTTTTCCCATTTTTTATTTTTCTATCAATGATGGCATGCTTCAGCTCTTTTTTTGCTGCTTGGTATTGATAGGATAGGATCTGCGATGGCGGATGGATCAGCATGTACGTCTGAGTCGGGCGATATTTTCTGTTCATCAGTAAACTGCTGCTTTATATTTGTTGGGGGAAACATTGATCATTTAGTTTTGACAGGCTCTTGTTATATTAAGCATTGTGTGCTCGCCAATTTGTCTTGCCATTTTGGGGGAGTCACTAGATGGGTTCTGGTTCTCTATTGTGAAGTATTTAGTTTCGAAATGTTCTACTTTCGTTTTCCAATATTTTTCCTGTGCTGTTTACTGATTGTTTCGGTGTCGTCGTAAAAATATTGTACTGATGATCGCTGCCAGTGTAATCTTATAGGACTCTTCATTTCTTCTTTAGCCTGCCATGCTTTCTGATGATAGGATAATGTCTGTTAAGGTTTCCTCGCATTCCGGTCTTCTAAACGTCATTGAATTTCCCGTATTGAGCACTACTAGACCAAGCCACGCACCCATTTCTGAAATGCGCTTTCCTCTTGAGTCCGTGTTTGGTATATCCCACTCCGCGGCTTTCGAATTTAGGTCTTCGGCGATAATTAGTTGACCATCTATAGACCTGGCTGAGTCCTCAATATTGTCAAGTTTTTCTTAAAATTCTTGGATCCTGTCGCTTGGCGTCAAGTAGCAGCTAATTACTGTGAAAAGGTCCCATATGCCCCAGACAAGGAAACACTTAAAATATAGGAGAAGCATCTGTGAAATTATCAGACTGACAAGCTATGCCGGTTTAGCTGTGTCCGTCTGTTTGTCTCTCTGTACTTATCACTCAGTTTATGAGATATCGATCTGAAAATTTTCCATCGCTTTCTATTCCCCAAAAACTTTTTCGTTTGCGAAATCGCTGATATAGTACCACTATAGCATATAGCTGTTATACCAGTGAAATGATCGGAATCAAATTAAGTTGTGAAAAGTTTTTTTTAATTGTGTAAGGTATTATGACTTCGGTATAGTCGAAGTAAATTCACAAAAATACTGTTCAAATTCTATCAAGAAGTAAGCGAAAGTATAATTGTGTTGACAAAGCGGAAAATAATCAATGTTTCTGTTTTTCACTGCTTAACGTCTCAAATCATTAATGAAGCCATTATACATCCTCTTGTACCAGTGAGTATCATGCCAGGTGCACACACACGCATTCCCATACTTACATGTTTATTGCATATGTGAGTATAATTAATTTAAACGATGATGCTCCTTACCACACGTGGCAAGCGAACAAGCGCCAAATAGCACGCCAAGCACATTTACTCTGACAATGCGCACGCAGCACACACGCACACATGCGCGAAATGAACAAAGCAGCCGCTCGGCAATTGCATTAGCGCAAACAAGGTAGGAAGATACGAACGCGCGCACATGGCATTGGCAACAAAGTTTTTATAATGTCAACACATTAATGTAGACATTAAATGCCAGCGCACTCACACACCAACAACACCAAAAACAACAACAGCAGAACACAACACAAATGTGCGGGTACAACGTAAGCACATTACGTGCGTAAACGTAAACGTATGACAACAACTAAAATACGCAGTGAGAGCTCAAATACGACAATCACTGTGTTTTTCTGTTTGTGTCACAACACGCAGCAACACCAACACACACAATTACACGCATGCAAACACGTTAATGGTTTTTGCCACGTCGCGTAGAGAGCATGTAATGTTAGACGGTGTATTGTGGTGTGTTGTGTGGAGGATGGAAAGCGATGGAAGTGGATTGCTCGGAAGCAATTAACGAACCGCAAATGTGCTTGCCGCGGCGTACATGGCGTATACGCAACGCAATACATTTGCAGCGCAAAATTAATAAATAAAGCGAACGTCCCAGCAGCTATAACGAGAGTTAGTGGAGACAAACGGTTAGTGGTAAACTCGCGTGATTACTTGTGTGTGTGTGCGTTGCACTGTCGTTGTGTTTATGACTATGGTTGCATTTGCATTTCTCTTCTGCTGATATACTATCTTCACTTGTGGGAGATGGATTTGGCGCTTGTGGCATAAAATGGGCACAAAATTGCGTTTTGAAGAGTTGTTTTTCTCAAAAGTCTTTGAGATAAATTAATTTTAATTTGTCAGCGTAAGCAGAAGTTTATTCGAGTTTTCATATTATTTTTTTGTTTTTTGAAACAAAAATTATTAAAATTATCTTATGAAATAATATTTTGTTGAAAATTCAGAAAATTAATAAAATTTTCTTAGAAAATAATATTTTTTGAAAGAGTAAATTATGAAAATTTTCGTATGAAATAATTTTTTTTTTTGAAAATTCATAATATCATTAAAATTTTCGTAAGAAATCTTTTTTTTTTTGAAAATTCAGAAAATTATGTAAATTTTCTTAAAAAATAATATTTTTTGAACATTCAGAAAATTATTAAAGTCTTCTTAAAAAATTATATATTTTTGAAAATTCAGAAAATTATTAAAATTTTCTTAAAAAATAATATTTTTTTGAAAATTCAGAAAATTATTGAAATTTTCTTAAAAAATAATATTATATTTTTTTGAAAGTTCAGAAAATTATTAAGATTTTCTTAAAAAATAATATTTTTTTAAAATTCAGAAAATTTTTGAAATTTTGTTAAGAAATATCATATTTTTTAAAAGGAAAATTATTTAAAAAAAATTGTTTTGAAATAATATTTTGTTGTAAATTAAGGATATTATTAAAACTTTCTTTTGAATCAATAATTTTTTTAAATTCAAAAAATTATAAATATTGCTTCAAAATAATATTTTTTGAAAATTCAGAAAATTATTGAAATTTCTTAAAAATCATATTTTTGAAATTCAGAATTATTATTTAAATTTTATTAAGAAGTAATTTATTTTTGAAACGGAAAGTTATTTAAAAAAATTGTTTTCAAATAATATTTTTTCGAAAATTCAGAAAAATATTAAAGCTTTCTTAACATATAAAATTTTTTTCTGAGTAAAAAATAATATAAAATTTTTTTAAGAAATAATATTTTTTAAATCAAAAAATTATTAAAATTTTCTTAAGAATATTGTTTTTAACATTCAAAAATTACTAAAATCACCAATATTCTTATTTCTGAATTTAAAACTAAAAACTTGGCCGGAAAAAATATATACATACATACATATATGTATATGTACATATGTATGTACTTATGTATATACATCAGCGGTATGAACTGAGACGATTTAGCCATGTCCGCCTGCATGTCTGTATATGTGGAAACCAGCCCAGGTTTTGAGTTATCGGTCAGAAATTTTACACACGTCCATATCTCACCAAAAAGCTGCTCATTTATCAAAATCGCTGCCATCGGAGAATTACAAAATACAGTTGCCATCAAATTCAATAATAATATAAATAAAGAAATAAATCAATTTCTTATATGGAAGAATTTTTGTTTTTTTGAATTCTTCATGAAATTTTTGCCAAAGCCACATCTCCGAATATTTTTTATTATATTTTAAAGGTTATTTTTCTTTTATAAAGAAACTTAAAGAATATTTTAGTCTAGAGGCATGAATTTCAGGTGAATTTTGAAGTGCCATAAAAATAGGGAATTCATATTATTAATCCCTTTTCTATATTCTGCGATTTTGTAATGTTAGTAAATAACTATCTAAACAACCATCTAACATTCCAAGCATGCAGATCAAAAAATAAAATAAAGTTAAAAATTTCAACTCTTGTCAATTTAAAACTTACAAAAAAATATTTATCTAGAACACTGCCTGTCTGATTTAATTTAATTTAATAATTTTATTTTATTTTACTATAACTGCAACGAAGTAGTGCTTTATTCATTTTATTATGGTTAATTTTTATTTTTTATTTATTTGGTTCAATTTAGTTTAATTTAATTAAATTTTATTTTATTTTATTTAATTTAATTTAATTTAATTTAATTTAATTTAATTTAATTTAATTTAATTTAATTTAATTTAATTTAATTTAATTTAATTTAATTTAATTTAATTTAATTTAATTTAATTTAATTTAATTAATTTAATTCCATTTTGTTTTATTTAAATCATTTTTACTTTATTTTATTATTACTAGTTCCTCTCCAAATCACATTTTTTTCAACATATACTTCATATTTATACCGCTAACTGCTCTTTCTTTACAGCTACAAAATTTGGCATGGCTACATCTCGCTCATCGTCTGCATACTAGGCACCGTGGCGAACACACTCAACATAATCGTGTTGACGCGCAAGGAGATGCGCTCCCCCACCAATGCCATACTCACCGGGCTCGCGGTGGCCGACCTCGCCGTCATGATCGAGTATATACCCTACACCACACATGACTACATACTCGCCGAGCGGCTGACACGCGAGCAACGCCTCAGCTACGGCTGGGCGTGTTTCATCAAATTCCACTCGATATTCGCACAAGTGTTGCACACGATTAGCATATGGCTGACCATCACACTGGCGGTGTGGCGCTATATAGCCGTCGGCTATCCGCAGAAGAACAGCATATGGTGTGGCATGCGCACCACCATACTCACCATCATTACGGCGTACATTGTTTGCATATTGGTGGTGTCGCCATCCTTCTACTTAGTCTCCGCCATTGTGGAATTTCTCGAGACCATCGATGAGCATGGAAAAATCATATACTCGGAACCGCTGACGCAGTTCATAATCGATTACCACAATGAGATGGCAAATCAAACGCAGCAGCTGCAGGCGCAGGTTACAGCAGCCGCTTGGGCCACCGGAAATGCATCCATCACAAACGACAGCGCTGCGGCAACAACATTTGCCGCATCGTGGAATGCGAGTGATATAATGATTACTACAGCCTCCACGCTAACCACTGTGGCAACCACAACCGTATCGCCATGGCAACAGCCGCACCATAACATCACCGTCTATAAACTGTATCACAGCGATTTGGCGCTGCACAATAAATCGCTGCGCAACTCAACCTTCCTCATCTATAGCGTGCTCATCAAGCTGATACCCTGCATCGCGCTCACCATACTCTCCGTGCGTCTGATAGTGGCGCTGTTGGAGGCCAAACGCCGACGCAAAATGCTCACCAGCAACGCGGCGAACGGCATGAAGCCTATCGTCAATGGGAAGGTGTTGGAGCAGCGGCCGCGCAAAAACAGCAAAACACTGGAGAAGGAGAAGCAAACGGATCGCACGACGCGTATGCTTTTGGCGGTTTTATTGCTCTTTCTCATTACCGAATTCCCGCAGGGTATTATGGGTCTGCTAAACACCATGCTGGGCGATGCCTTCCTCATGCAATGCTACCTAAAGCTGAGTAAGTAGTGGCAAACGTAAATGCCTAAATGTCTTTGTGAGCATCATTGTATGTTATATGTACATATATCAGTGTATAAGTGTGAGTATATATGTATGTATACGGGTTTTTAGTCATTTCGTTTGTGCGCGGCAGCTGCCTGATAGTACAAAGTTCACATAGCCTGCTCGCTTTGGCAGTGCGGTCTCTAGAGCCATTTGGACGCTGTCAGCACTTTGTCGTTGTGACGCTGAATTTTCACTTGCATTTCGCGGCCAACAAATTGCACTGGCCGTGCGCTGGGACATCACATTAACGTCTCTCTCAAAGTAACTCATACGCCCCGACGCTAATTAAAACTTTCCAGCCGTGCGCGAAATGCGATGTTTTTAACTCTTTTTGCACTCAGGCAACATGTTGCACAGGAGTAGTATTATTTTGTACACCTAACGGTTGTTTGTGACATTGGAAACTGTATTGGATAGTTATAGAGTGGCGATGACTTTAGTTGAAAGATGATGTTTGGAACAAAGTTGCTTTGGTAAATGGACGGCATCGGGTTGTTGCCACGCCCTTAAAGCAATTCATTTGAAATACACCTTAACTGCTACAAAACTCGATTTTTGCGCATTTAAAAATACCTAAAAAGTGGTTGAGGCACCGCTTTCTAAACAACTTTGTGGTGATATTCCATAAAGTACTATATTACAGTTATCTTAACTAAATTTCGTGAAAACCTTGCATATTGAGTACACTGGCGCAAATTGAGTGACAACTGAATCAAACCTCACATAACGGTACTCTTTAGACTACTGAAAGTGATTAGTAGTTGAATAACGAGGTTAGAACGCTAAAATTTGGTGTAAAAAAATGTGATCAGTAGAAAATTTTGACCAACTACGTGGCACTGCCCACTTTACACTTGTATGTTAAAGTGGCATGCCTTTAGCCACTAAAGTATCATGTAGATATATATAAAACTTTCAGTAAAATATCGGTTAATCTTCGGTTAACTATCGGTAAAATATCAGTTAACTATTGGTTAATTTGCGGTTAACTTTCGGTTAACATTCAGTTCAGTTAATTTTCGGGTAACTTTCAGTTAATTTTCGGTTATAATTTCGGATACAATGTATATATCCATATTATTAACTTTCGCATAACATTCTGTTATTTTCGGATAAAGTATGATGAAGATATATACATATTTCATATATAATATACCATATTATATATATACCTTTAGCCACTAAAGTATGATGAATATATATAACATTTCGGTTAACTATCGGTTAAATATCAGTTAATTTTCGGATAACATTCCCTTAAGTTAATTTTCGGATAACTTTCAGTTAACTTTTGGCAAGAATTTCAGATACTAATCAATATACCATATATTATAAATGGGCGTAAGACTGCTGGAAGAGAAAGTTGCTTTCATACCAAAAGTGATCTTAGTCGACCCCTATATGCCACCAGTAATGAATTTTGAATTCACTGGCAACATTTTTTATACCAAGATTTAAGAAATACTTAGTAAAATCTAACATACACAAATATAATTCTCACTAATTCAGCTTGCACCCGATCTTAGCTCTCCTTTATTTCTTTATTTATTACAACTCTGCTTCTTCTATTTCATAAAATGTTTTCTTTATACTCGACAGTTTTGTCTCCTTTTTTAATTGTTTCCCAAACGTTTTATTCATTCCTAGAAAACTTGTTGCCGCCTTCTCTCGATCTGCAGTCAATCTGCTCCACTGTTTTGCTCCGTTTTCTATGTGTCTATGTGCAACCGTCTATGGCTCTTGCACCCTTTCAGTCACTCAACTGCAATTACAACGTAAATCAAATTAATTACAAAGGCGTTGCTATGACATTCCGGCACCCCCGGGGAGACCAACACAAATAACCAAGCACAAAGCTAAGGAAAATGACAAAATGACAAAATGCAATAAAAACTTAATTAAACAATTAATAATTTTTCCCACTTTAACCACTCGAACAACTTTATAATATTTGACTTTTTGCGACATTTTTCCCGCTGCGAGGGTTAAAGCGACATAATTAATTGTAACATTGTAATGGTTGTTAACAAGTCGAACATGTTGCAGTGAAATCGGCAACAAGCAGAAAAGCAACAGCAACAATGATTATGACAATTTGTTTGATACAATGCCGAGGTTCAGCTGCGAGAGCCTTTTCATTGAAATTTTCATTATAATTTTTTGTATTTGTGAACTCTAGAAACTACTTTCTGAACTATAAAATGCAATGCAAAGCAAAAATGCAATCAATTACTTCTTTATTTTATGAATTTTAATTTACAGAAATTTATACTAAATGAAAATACTTAAATTAAATAAAGTCTGTAATGGATTTCCATTAATTCTCTTTTAAACTACTCTTCAAAAATTCTTCAGTTTTGTTTAAGAAGTTTTCAAAATAAAAAAATTGTATTTGTTAACGCCTACAGAAAGAAGTCGAGACGCGAAAAGAACATTTTAATAGCTTTTTTACTTTTACATAGTGCTGTATGCTAGCAATGAAACTTCATAGTATATCTATAGGAGTAAATCAGTCCGGTTGGAAGCGACAAGTGATAGTAGGAACTGCAATGGTTTCAGTCATTAAAGTAATATTTTCAAAAAGCAATTAGAGTTACTTCATTAGATCGATATTTGAGCGAAAACTTACTTTCTTTAAAAACAATACGCTTCTTTCAATTATATTTAAATATAATAACTAACAACGTGGCGTATACGTAACATTTGTTGAAATATATTTTAGAGAGTTTTCTTTAAACATTTTCTGTAATACTGTTATATTATTAGTTTATATATGTCTGTATATAAAATCCTTCTATTTCAATTGTATAAATATATTATATATTAAGTCATCAAGCCAGAAGTCATATATAGTGCTCTGTTAGTGCTTGTTATTCTATCGGGTATTTCTAAAAAAATATTATTAACCCAAAAAAATTTGAATCTAAAATTAATTAAAATAAAATACGTTTGCTTTTCATATGAGTTGTAATGTATTACCCAAATCTTCCGCTATATTTTGTTTTTCGTTTGTCATTAACAATGATGCGTAGTAATGGCCTCACCGATTTCTTTCACAAGAACGATTTCGATGAACCCCACTTTCGAATACTTTTTTCACTAAATCAATTCGTATGTCATGAATAGCACGTTCAATATTGACTTCTGAAGCTTGAAGATGATCTGAATTATTGCTAAAGACCAATGTCTTCAAATAACCCCACAACAAGTAATCTAACGATGCTCAAACACAACTTCTTGCCCTTCAATGTCACAATTTCTGGAAATAATCGAATTTCCAAAATTTTCTCGCAATATTGCGGCTGTTGCACGTGTTGTGTGGTGCGAAGCTCCATCATTTTTGGAACTAGATATTGTCAAGATCAACCTCTTGCAATTGCGGCCATAAATAGTTGGTTATCATCTATCAATACCGCTCTCCATTGACAGTTACGTTGTTACCAGCTTTGTTACGAAATAAGTACGGACCGATGATTCCACCAGACCCAAAAACCACACCAAATTGTCAATTTAGGTTAAGCTAAAAGTTGTTCATGAATAAATTTTGGTTTGCTTCGCACAAAAGTCTAAAGCTTTATTTGCCGCATCACTCCAGATTAAAGAGCTTCATCGGAGAAGATTATTTTCTTAAAAAAATCGATATAATTTTAAGTTGTTTCGAGGCCAAATCAGCAGGTGCTCGACGTTTGCGATGGTCCATTGGCTTCAGCTTTTGAGTGAGAATATTTTTTTTTATGAATGCAAGCTCAAAACCTTTTCAAAATCAACAAGTTGCGTTCCTAATTCTTGAGAAATACTTGAAATCGACAAATTGCGGTCTCCAGCAACACTTGCCTGAACGGAAAGAAAAAATACGCTCAAAATTTTCAACAATTCGACGAATAGCAAGCACATAGTGGACGACTATTACGAACATAAAATTTTAAAAGGGCTCGAAAAGCTGCAACTGGGAGGGATTATTTTGATCATAAAATGGAATAATTTGTAAACGTTGTTTTTTCGTATATCATTCCATGATAAAATTGTAATGCTTACAATTTTAATACACTGAAAAAGATCGCATATCATGGCGTATTAAAAATGGCCGAAACGACAGAAATCATATCATACCTATTGGCAAACCCAACATTCGGCTCAACTAGAAACACCCATACAATCGACTGCTGTTTACATTCGGTCTCATACGACCAAATCCTCGATTCATCACCTCTCTCGGTGTCATAGACGTTTCAAAGTTCCAGCGTGAATGTTTGCTGATCGCACTAAGGCCTATAGCTGTCTCAATGTCACCAAAGGTCACATGATGATCTTGCAATATCAGTTTGCGCACAGCAGCAATAGTTTATAGAGCGTACTGATTTGGGACGCCATTCACGAAATTCCTCTTGAATTGATTTCAAATGAATCCACCATACCATCGATGTAGCGCTATTTATTATATGATTTCAGTGATGAGTTAAACCACGGCGAAAGTTATAAAAAATAATCACGCGACAATGTTTGTGATATAGATCCATTTTTTGGGTCGAGATGAATATTTTAAGTTACTGTAAACGTCCCAAATAGCGATAGCATGATAAAACGTTCTGAGTATGATTAACATCAAAAATGTCACAATTTGCGATAAAGTAGTGAGTTACCAGAGTGCAACACTAGGGTTGCCAAATCCCGAAATATAAAAGTAATCTTTTGCTAATAATCGCTACTATTGTCGCATATTTTCTGCGTCTTTTAGTAATTTTAATGTTTGGATGTATTTTGAAAAACGCCACGAACTCTAAATCCACGTATGAGATTTCCTAGTTTGAGTAAACAACAGTTGGCAAATGTAACGTATACGACACGTTGCACATTTGAAATGAAAATCAAGATTTTTTAACATCTTAAGGTATTATATGAACTTGTGAATTTCAAAATATCGATTTTTTTATTTAAATATCGAATGTGTATGGATTTCAAAATATTTTTCGTATAATATCAAATTCATATAAACAATTGTTTCGAATGGGTTCCCAAAACATTGAAGCCAATTTTCTCGAAACACTGTTTTCAGAGTCGGTGAGGAAAATGTTTCATCTTTTTAAAAACATTTTTCAGCTAATGAAAGCAGAAAAGCGATATTGCATAAACATTAAGATTTTTCATGGCATTTTGAAGTGAAACGTTTTTCACAAAAGAACTGCTTTTTTGAGGAAAACTTCATTTTGCCAAAATTCAGAATTCACTCATCTTTTCATTGTTAACTCTTTACATAATACTGTGATCAAATTGAAAGGTGAATTTTGTCCATTTCATCTACTTCAAAGTAGTCCCCTCCCGCTGCAATACACTTATCGCCGCGAATTTTCCAGTCATCATAGCACTTGGAAAAATCCTCCGTCGTGTTGGCCATCATAGCCTTCTTCGATTCAGTTTTCATATCCTCAATTGAGTCAAAACGGTGTCCACGGAGATGGAAAACTTTCACATTTGACAATGTATCTTCACAAAAGTTGGCACAGGTTATTTTCTAAGGCTACAATGTAAACTCCGAAAAATTTTTTCAGATCGGATTACTATAGCATATAGCTTCCATATAAACTGAACACATAGTTACTAAAAGAAATGCACCTGTGAAGGGTATATTAGCTACGGTGCAGCCGAAGTTAACGTTTTTTCTTGTTTTCTTGATAAATAGTATTCGCGAACACATTTCTTTTTATTCCTCTAAACTACCAGTTAAAGAGCGGTTAAATACGAATGCCAGAACAGAAGCTGTGAAATTGCAGTAATTAACATATTTATCACACAAAAGACATTTATGTATATATGTATGTAAATATTATAAAATATTATAAACAGAAAAAAACTATCTCACACAATTTCACTCCCACAATTTTAAATAAAACCATTTTTCTTTCTCTATTGCAACTAATTTTCCAAGCGCGGGCTTAGTGTCCTCTTAAAAAATAAATTTTCCCACCTACATATATACGTATGTATGTATAAGTGCTTTGTGTTTATTTGTGTGTTAAGGCGCTGCTTTAGCGTGAAAAATAACACCGTTATTTGCGCATAGAAATCGTCCACATATGCAAATGCGCATACATTTCAGCTACAAGTTTACATATTTACAAGCAATGTGTACCTAAATACCATTTATAGTAGGTGCTTATGGTACCAGCACTTGTATATGTATAAATAAGCAACAGCGCGTTGGCATAATTTAAATAAATGGTGGCAAATAAAACGCTTTCACGCACACATATGAATAATGATATACTTGTACTATTTGCTATTTATTTAGCAAAACAAGCAAATTTACTCATATTTCAAATATTTTTTGCTTTGTCGCCAAATATGGTGACATTTTGTTATATATGTATATGGGCAGGCGTCACATACACACATACATACGACGACATGTGCGCAAACAAATGCAAAAATAATGAAAGTATTTATATGCGTCGCCACATGCCCCACTTGTTGAACGGTTTTTGGGTATTTGCATTTGCTAATTGAGGCAATTTTTACTTCGTAGACACGGCGCATTTATCAAAGTTGCATGGAGAGATGTGCGTGTATGCAAATATGTGTATTATCGTAGATCCACTGAATAAATTATGAATTTTTAATTTTTATTTGCTGAAATTAATTAAAATGGAATTTTGTACAATTACTGTATTAATTAGGTTGGGGTCAGGATTTCGAGAATTTTAAGCTAAATCAAGTGTTATAAGTTTGAATACTATATATACATATATGTTTAATATATACATATACTTTTTTATACACAAGCATATAATATATTTCTTTTGCGGGTAAGCGGAGGAAAATCATCAGTGCGACCATCACAGCAATGATATGTGCCACTTGCAGGTCACTAAAAACCTCCCTCTACGCAATCTGGAGGCACTTATGCATTACTTCAGGGTGGCGTTCCTTTTTTGCTTTGCTACCTTTCCTGCGACGTGCTAGATTTGGACCCAGTAGGTTAGTCTGGGGTCCAGCTTTACGCCTAGTTAAGCCATGCTTGCGTGCATGCTAGTCGAGCCATGCTTGCATTCGTATCCTGATTAAGCTTTCTTCACACTTCTTCAGGGTCTCTTGCTGTAATTATTGCTGCAATGTCGTCCGCGTAGCCAATTAAGAACGAATCGTCTGCCATTTCGAGTTTTAGTATAGCGTCATAGCTGATGATCCGCAAGCCTGGGCCTAGAATGGATCCTTGTATTGCTTCTGACGTGACCTCCATCTGTCGTGATGCCACGCTAGTTTGGTACAGCAGTTTTTTTCTGTTGCTAAGGTAGCTCCGGACCACAGTTATGATGTAGTTGGGGATCTTAAAGCAATTATCGAGAGTGTCGTTCACATTCACCCATCTAGCACTTTTAAAAGCGTTTCGGAGAATTAAATTCGCCAGCTGTGTCTCTTTTACACTTTCAATGACGCATTTTATAGCTCCTAAGGTTGATCTGATGGGTCTAAAGCCATGTAGTCTAGGGGTGAGTCCTACAGTTTCGTTGATAGCCGCTTCCAGTCTGGGTTCAAGTAACCTTTCATAGAGCGTTCCCGCTGTATCAAGCATGCATAGTGGACGGTATGCTGACGACAAGTTCGGATGTCATTTTCCTTTACTGATTAGCTGTTGATTTTTCAAGGGTTCAGGGAATATTCTGGATTCAAGGCAGGCGTTGTACACATTCTAAAGTTATGCCGGTCGCTCTGCGATTATGCAGATCTTCGAGGGTAAACTGGGAGATTTGCTGAAATCTTAGAATACCTTCTGGATCACTGGCCCTTTTTTCGTGTGTGGGGAAGAGTGCATTTAGAATCGCTTTAGCAGCATGTTTTCTGTGGGAAGCCTTGGGCATTGGTTTTTAAAAGGCTGTTTTTATATAAAGCATTTTGCCCTCGACACTTTTTCTTGCAATTAAGGTTGAGCTATGTACTAGTTGAGTTCTCGTTGAGCTACTAGTTGAGTTCTGGTTTTAGAAATGTTCCGCTTTCGTGTTCCAGTATTTTTCCTGTGTTGAATATTTCTAGAATGTGCTTTCCTCTCGAGTCCGTGTTTGGCATACCACACTCAACGGCTTTCGAATTTAGGCCTCCGGCGGTATTTAGTTTATTTTTTAAGAACTTCCTGTGTCCACAATATTGACGAGCTTTTCTGGAACTCTTGTATGCTATGAAAAGGTCCGCTGTCGTTTCCTGACAGCTAATAATGTATTATTCAAGTTTTTCAATGAGTACAAGCTGCAGCTGTACACCCCCCCTACGTAGTTACGTTTTTGACTTCATCAGTCTGGAAAGACGTAGAAAGAAATTTTGAATCAGGTCAAAAAAATTGTTTTCAATGTCCTGAAGCATTACAGAAATTTAAAACTATTTCCAACGTTGCACGCAAAGAAAAACCCGAAAAACTTCAACAGAAATATACCGCAGAATTACTACCATTTCCCGAGGAGACCCCAAAAAAAGAGTTCCACTAAAATTCTACATAAAATTCAAGACGCATATAGTGTCCAAATATCCAAGAAAACAGCAAACCACTTCTCACTAAAACTCTAAGTAAACAACGCCTAGACTTTTCCAACGTTTATTAACCTTGGACAACAAATAAATGGAAGTATGCTGTTTGGAGCGATGTAACCAAAATAAATCGCATAGCTCCTGATGGTCGAAGGTATGTTTCCCGACCAATCTAACAAGAATTTGATCCTTGCTATGTTTCACGCGTAGTGAAGCATGGTGGAGGATCAATCATGGTGTGGGAATTTTTTTCCTGGGGTGGTGTAGGTCCGCTCCATATGATTGATGGAATTTTAAATAAGGAGAAATACATCAACATCCTAAAAAAATGTCATTCTGCCATGGACTAAGTACAATTTTCCTGTTACATGGAAATTCCAACAAAATAACAATTCAAAGCACTCGGCAAAGTCAACACAATTTGTTGAAAATTCCATGAATTTTTTGGAGTGGCCTGAAGAGAACACATCTGGGTTGATGTCAAAAATGATGTAGGTATCAAAAATATCACAAATATTCATAGATGTCCTTTTTGATGAAATTGGTATGGCAAGCAACACCATTGGTGCACTGTCAGAGTCTTATAACGTCAATTCGCTTTCGATATGAAGCAGTATTAAAGTAAAAGGGTAAAGCAACAAAATACTAACTGAAAC
Source organism: Bactrocera neohumeralis (assembly GCF_024586455.1). Taxonomy (NCBI): domain Eukaryota; kingdom Metazoa; phylum Arthropoda; class Insecta; order Diptera; family Tephritidae; genus Bactrocera; species Bactrocera neohumeralis. Next base: position 16,405,570 of record NC_065923.1, read on the forward strand.
AAAAATGCAATATTTCTTAATAGCAATATTTTTTGCCGATAAAAAATTTTAATTTCTGGTTAGTTGTCGCACTCAAATCGTTGATTCCACATTTTTAATTAAAATTTTTACTATTATAGTTTAAGCTTAATGTAAGTTTCAATAAAATGAGTGAAAAACCGGTAAAAATAAGGTATTTATTCGAAAATAATTTCATTTACTTCATTATTTCAAAATAAGTCGCGTTTCTAATTAGACATATTCACGAAATTTATTACAGATTATTTTCTGAGGCAACAATGTAATCACCGAAGGAATTGTTCAGATCGGCTCACTATAGCATATAGCTGCCATACAAACCGAACGATCGGAATCAAGTTCTTGTATGGAAAACTTTCACATTTGTCAATATATCTTCACGAAATTTGGTATAGATTATTTTCGAAGGCAACTAATGTAATCTCCGAAGAAATTGTTCAGATCGGCTAACTATAGCATATAGCTGCCATATAAACTGAACACATAGTTCCTAAAAGAAATGCACCTGTGAAGGGTATATTAGCTTCGGTGCAGCCGAAGTTAACGTTTTTTTTTATTTAATATCTTACTGTTTCAAAACTGAAGATATTTTGCCAATATTGATATACTATATATATATATCAAATCGCCGTTCAGCTTTCATTTTGAGTTTTCAAGTATTGAATCAATTGCAGTAAGTTTTGAAAAGTATCCAACTTAACAAGAAGTATCACAGACAACTATTAAATCATATGGAAGCATATATATATTATATACTACAAATATATATAAAACATAATCACCTTATTTGATAATATGTTGCTCACCAATTTCTGAATAATTCAATGAATGCACCAAATGAAACCACATTTTCAAATAATAACGCACATGGTAATTATAATTCTTGATCTGCAAACATTTGCGTATTATTTCGGTGAATTTGATTCACAAATAATAATTGAGTACAAATGCATGTGCAAAATTTCAATAATTAAAATTCCTATTTAGTTTTGCACAGAAGCAGCTTAGGCAAGTGGCCTTCAGTTGCAGCAACTGCAGGCATATTAAAGTAATGAGTAATGTAATTATGCGCCATTACTTATGCGTGCGGCATATTTCGAAATTATTTGCAGCTATTTCAAGCCCAAACATACACACACACACGGTCGTGCGTGTGTATGTGACTCGTGCGCAAAGTAGAGCGCTGCAGCTTCGCACATCCGTTTGCCAGTCACATGAGCTGACAGTAATGAGGCAAATTGTCAAAACTGCCTGTTTAAATAAACAACGAAATCGAAACGAAATTCTCGTTTGTTTAAAACTCGTGTCAGCCAAATATTTATTGCAGTGTGTGCGCGCGTGTGTGTGTGTGTGTGTAATTATAAACATTTAAATGCACTCGTGCGAAAACTTCTGTTGTGCGTATGTGTGTGTGCATTTAGTCACAGCGTATTTATTTCGCTTGCAACACAAACGTGTGGCATATGTAAATGACAAGCGATTATTTTCGGCCTTGATGCTTTCGACTCTTTGCTGGCTATGTTTGGTTGTCCCTAATGACAGTGTTGTTGGTGTTACTGTTGGCTCAAGACTGCGCCATGCATGATAGCGGTAATTGTTCGAGTAAAGTATTTATCTCACTTGAAAACTTTCACTGCGAAAATGTAATTTCCTTGTGAATTTGTAATAAAAGCTATTTGCAGCTGAATGAGTAGCAAAACGCATGCATGCATGTAAAACGAAGATTATAAATATGAAAAGATAACAACTTTTTATTAAAAATAATTTTTATATATTTTTGGATTTTAATAATTTCTTAAAAAGAACCATTTTTTTTGGAAAAACAAGAAATTTCTGCCTATTAATTTCCGCCAGTGGATTTCATGTCTACTAACAATTTATAAAAAATATACTATTCAAAACACATTGGCTTTCAAATAAAAACCTGAGTAGTGAAACTTTAATATTTTATATAAATTTCTAGCAAAACAAACTTTAAATATATAGAAATAATTTATAAATTGGCTTTGAATTTGAATGAAGTAAATATTTCCTTTCTTTCAAAAATTCTAAACTATACTTTTTTTTTAGAAATAGTATGATTATCTAGACCACCTCGTAATAGGTTCGGTTGCCAAACACACATTGCTACAAATGACGGGGTTTCATAGAGGTGAGGAAAATTTCATCCCATTTTGCAGGACTTAAGTGGTGAAATACCATTGTTTTTCCCGAGGGACATTAGCAAAAAATTAGAATTCACTATGAAGTTAAACTCTTAACAAGAAAGGCTGAATGGAATGATACCTTTCCCGGGCTACTGGTTAGGGATAACACAATCAAGTGTTACACCGACGGCTCGAAAACATTGAAGAGAACTGTTGTAGGAATCGCAGTACCAATCACCAAACTTTCCGTCCGAGTTCGCAAAATCCACTAACACAGTGTAACCTAGTAACCCGTCATCACAGTGGATCCACTTACCATAAAGAAGCTTTCTGCTTCGCAAGGAAGAAAAAGTAGACAGGAGAGATATTGGCAACAAACTTTACTGCAAGGTATAATATATCTATAAGATTTGTCCGCTAAGCATTTTGCACGCATTTGAACCAGTTCTAGAATGCGCTTTTGCCAAAATGTTACTCAAGTATCTACAAAACATGCCTTTTGAACGCATCAAACGCCTCTTCAGGTCTCCCTACGTACCATACAATGTGTGTGTATATTATTAATTAAGGGCTACTATTCACTTGTGAATTTCAAACCTTATAACATGTCAATAGAAAAGTCTCAAGTCTACAATTTTACCACATATTTTTTTACAAATTCTTTTTTTTTCTTCTACATTTTTTTAAGTTCTGAGAATCAGAAGTCGTTAGACGTTCAAAAAGTGAGCTTGTGTGTCACTTACTTTGCACAAAGCTTTCTCATACCCAAATATTCGTGAATGATATGATGTACACGTTCAGTTGCTATTCTTGGATTGTCTGCTATCTCGAAAAACTTTACCTTATGGTCATCGAAAATTATTTTGTGGACTTTTTTGATGTTTTCGTTGGTAAAAACCTCCTTTCGACGTCCACTGCGTTCACCATCTCCGGTGCTCATTTCATCACATCTAGCATACCAATTCCTGATGGTTAATTTTTAAGGGACCGTGTTCTAAAACTCGCCATAAAGCCAACTTTTAGCCTTTTGACTTTTTCTTCTGCCTCCAATGGCACTGCCAGTGATCAAGTTCACCTTTGAGCTTCAAACGTCGCACGACGTTGTCATTATCCAAAAGGCCTTTGAATCTATCTATCAAGCAGTCAATAAGATTTTCCATTTCTTTGGTTTTCAAAGCACTTACTTTTTCTAGAATTAGCAAACTCAGTTGAAATCCATCCAATACTTCTCTAGAAGTATCCGCCACTGTTGTTGTATAACAATACCGGTATAACTAACTTATATCATTTACACACATTCGCATTATAGCAACTAATTTTATAATTGTTTTGCAATTGTAGTTGTAAATAATGTATGAAATAAGAGAGTGCAATTATAATATAATCAACCACATGTGCAAGCTTAATTATGCATAAATATATTTATGGTAATATATTATCTATTTATAAACCGCAACACATAATTTAATAAATGCTAAATGTAAAAATCAAATTATAAACTTTAGCAGCTATAACCGACCAGTAGGAAACTACTTTCTAATTGAATTAAAATTTGAGTGGAATTATTACAATATTGCTACATATATGCAGATATATTTAAATACAGGTGTCCAAAATTTTATAATTGAAAACTCGAGCATTGCAATGATGCAAGTGTTGGAAGCATATACATACATATGTAAGTGTACTCGCCTATAACCGCGTAAGCGATGTCTGCCCCAATAAAGAATAATATAAATATGTGTTAGTAATGTTCAAAGCAAAGTTAAATTATAGCTCAATTAAATTATGAATTTTGTTTATAATAATTTTTATAATTACTTCGTTACGAGTCAGATAACACTAACTTTTAATGTAGTTTATGGGGCTTGATCTCTTATTTGCAATAATAATATTATTAGCAAAACAATATAATAATAATACTAAAATGTAATAACTTCAAGTCCAACGAAAATACCCAAACCCTTCTTATAAAAACAAAAAAAAAAAAAAATAAAAAAATCTTTATCTTGACTTCTATCGGTCAATTTGTATCACAGATATATTGGGTAGTCGAAAAAGTTTTTCGTATTTCTCATCAAACTTCAACTTATTTTTTTATATTTATAATATTAAACAAATATGTAACATTTTGGTCTACCACTTTTTGCCAGATTTCCGCTTGAGACATTATTCCATCAGTGTAAATCGAAATTTCGAAATTTCAAGAGCGGAAACGAGCAAGCCATTGATGTGCTACATGAACTGATACGGAATACAAAGAACATCACAAATTTCATTGGTGGCTTACGCTTCTTTCTTCGCTTTTTATACAAAAATTTCAAAATATAGCCAAATTTTTCGTTATTTTCACTCATCCTTGAACAGCTGTAACTTTTTTTCAACTTCCCCGAATATAATTTTTTCTGATTAAATGAAGCTTAGAGCTAGAATCTCATCTTTCCAACACCATATGGTATGACACAATGAGATTGGAAGCACTGGAGATATACGACTGCAACGACATCTATTAACAAAATACGAAAGACTTTTTCGACCCAATATACTTTAGTGACCCGATTTGAACAATTTCTTCCGAGATTATATCACTGATTTGAGCAATAAGCCTTGGGAAGTTTTGTTATGTCAAATAAAAAAGTCTTCCATACAAAGGCTTGATTTTGATCGTTCAGTTTGTATGGCAGCTATATATTCATAGTGGTTAGATATCAGTGGTGCCGACTTATAAGTTGCATTTTAGGCATAAAACAAGAAGTGTGCAAAATTTTAGAGCAATATCTCAAAAACATAGGGACTAGTTCGGCTATATACAGGCGTACGGACTGATATGGCTAAGTCGACTCAGATCGTCAAGGTGATCATTTATGTATATCTTCTTTAAGAGATCTCCAACTTTTTCTTCTAAGTGTTGCAAACGGCATAGGAAACTCAGTATACCTTGTTCAAGCTATAATTAAATTATTTTTAATTTTAATATTTACTGTGCCCAAAAAATAAGGTGACATTTGAATTTAAACTGCGCGCGTCGAAGGATTTGGAGAATTATTTTTTTTTTTAGGTTTGTAGTACTGTCAGTTACATTTATGTCAAATTTCATGTCGAAATATTCATTAGTGTTTGAGATACGTGTCGTTTTGTGAGCTGCTAAAAGTGAGTTTTTCGTTTTTTGCGATGACGAAATTTGTTGAGCAAAGAATTTGCATTAAATTTTGTTTACGGAATCAATTTTCTGCTGCGGATACGTTGAGGATGGTGCAGAAAGCCTTTGGTGATGAGGCTATGTCTAAAAAAAATGTTTACAAGTGGTATAGTGAGTTCCAAGCCGGCCGTGAACGTGTCGAAGATGAAGAGCGTCCAGGGCGACCATCAACCTCAACCGACGAAGCTCACGTTCAACAAATCAAAGATTTGGTGTTGAAAAACCGTCGATTAACAATTAGAGACCTTGCTGATGAAGTTGGCATATCGAAACGCTCAGCCAATACCATTTTGAAGGATGTTTAGGGCCTCAAGCGCGTCAAATCTCGACTGGTGCCGAAAACATTGAATTTTTTGGAAAAAAGGCGTCGGGTTGAAGTGTGTGAAACGATGCTTTCCAACTACCAGGGTGTCATGAAACGCATTATAACTGGCGATGAGACTTGGATCTATGCTTACGACCCCGAAACAACCGATCAATCGAGCGAATATCGTGCCAAAAGAGAGCCGAGACCAAAAAAATCGCGCCAAAGTCGCTCAAAAATCAAGAACATGTTGACTGTTTTCTTCGATTATCGTGGTGTTGTGCATTATGAATTCCTTCCAACCGGTCAAACAGTCAACAAGGAATATTATTTGAACGTTATGCGTCGTTTGTGTAACGCTATCCGCCTAAAAAGGCCGGAATTGTGGAAAGACAATTCTTGGTTTTTACACCACGATAATGCACCATCCCATACTGCCCTCGTAATTCGTGATCATTTCGCCAAAAACTCAACCCATATCGTTTCGCAACCACCGTATTCACCTGATCTGGCGCCGTGCGACTTCTGGCTATTCACCAAGCTCAAAAGACCGCTCCGGGGACACCGTTTTTATACGATAGAGGAGATTCAAGCCGCAGCGAAGACGGAACTGAAGGCCATCCCGGAAAGTGACTACAACCAGTGTTTCAAAGATTGGAAAATCTGTTGGCATAAGTGCATTGCATCGGGAGGGGATTACTTTGAAGGGGATGAAATTGATTTGGAAGAATAAATAAAGAATTTTCAAAATAAATACAATGTCACCTTATTTTTTGGGCACAGTTCTTTATTTTTTAATTTTAAATCACTAGCAACTGTGTGCAGTTACCTTCAGGTTAACCATCATATTAACCAAAAACTACTTCCCATACGATGTGTTTCGGTTTCACCCAGAAACACAAACAATTACTCGGAAACACTATAACCAGCAACAAGAAATTGGCATGTCTTTCCAGCATTCAATTAGTGTTTCAAATGTGCAAACGTGATTAAACCACAATGCGTCGAAATCTCACGAAATGTGAAACCCAACATTTAGCTTAATTACATTTCCCATAAATTAGCATATTGAGCCACGAAATCGCGGCATATCCGTGTGCCTTTGAGATTCGTTTTCATTCGCTATGTGTGTGTGTGTGTGTGCTTCGTGTTTAATTGCGCTACTAATGTGTCGCCATTTTGACAGTAAACACAAAGTTGACTCGGTTTACAATCAAACTCTCGGTAATTAGCTACAAGGTGCACTCACCTTCACGCACTAAATACCGTTAAACGAGCGGTTTGTGCTGCGTGTGCTAAAATTTAAGCTCTTAAATGAGACTGCCTTTGTAAAATTGCCTACGTGCGCGGGAATAGCTAATTGCTGCTAGCATTTGTTTATTGAAATAGTAATGGTACGAGTTGTTTATCGACCTGTCACAGGTAGAGCTTAAAGCTGTTGAGGTTGTATACATTTACAAGGCCGATTTTTGGCTTAATATTATTTAAAACGTAATCAAAAAATTGTGAAATTTAATTTTATCCAATAAACAGCGAATCGTTTTCAAAAATTGTTGAATCCCTTGATCCCATAGTAGCACTCCAACAAGTCCTCCGAAAAATGTTGTATGACAGTTAAGAAGATTTTTCTAGTGAAAACTATTATATTTTAAATCAAAAAACCACAAAAATTGTTATAACAATAGAGGCATACAGGCAAACAGGATGAAAGGGTTAACCAAAATTTTGTTAATTGAAAAAACATCCGCTTCACAAGGAAAGGTAGGTTTTTTTTTATAAAATTATTGTAAAAAAAAATTTCGATCATTACCTGACAAATCGTATATCCAACATGGCCACGTGAAAATTTCAAGTCGATCGGTTCAGACGTCTCGGAGGAATTTTCCTCACTGAAACCTCGAACGCATCTATCGTAATGAACTTATAGCCATACTTAGCGACAATCAATCGGCACTTAAAGCAATCTCTGCCTATGAGATCAAAACGCTGGTGTAGAAAATAGCAGAATAGTCTAGCGGAACGTAACTAAGTGCACCTTATCTGGGTGCCTGATCACAAAGATATAGCCAGGAATGAACTGGCTGATGATCTCAACCGCTGCGCAGCATACACTGAAATGGTAGGACCTAAACCTTTCATCGCGGTAGGTCATCATACCATAAAGGAGCAGGTCCGCAAGGAAAAAAGAGTAGGCAGCGAGAAGTATTGGCAACAACTCTAAGGCATGCACCACGCGAAGTTGCTAATGGGGGCTTATAACTTCAGCAGGTTCAAATATGTAATCAAACTTCCTAAGGACAAATTCAAGCAACTTACCGCACTCTACGCTGACCACTACAAGCTGAGGAAGGCCTAGTTTCTTGTGAAAATACCGGTGCTGCGACAAGGACCCGAAACTCCAGAACACCTATTAATTGAATGCATAGCGATCTGCAGACGCTGGATAAAGGCCCTGGAATCCATGTTTCCAAGTAAGGATCATATCGCTTCACTAGCACCTAGCATTATATTGGACAGTCCAATTTGGACTTTATCAATATGCTGTGGCTAGGTGCGTTTCTGTGCTTTAGGTGAGGGACCTTAGAGACCTTATGTCTATGCTCACGGTGCAACCCTCGTCTATTTATCTTATTATATCTTATAATGGAACATTACGGCAGCAAGTTGAAGAACGTGGCCTACATTTAGGCGAATTCTTGTATATAAAAATATTTCACCGCAGTAACCCATTTAAATGACTCCACAAAACAAATCATTCTAATTATTACTGCCAACACAAATGGATTTTTTGTACTAGTGAAAACAAAATCATAAACATTTTTACGATAATAAAATATACTTGGCTTAAGAATTCCAAATTTACTTCTATGTGAAACCACCTAAAGGTAGTCAACACTTTTCATAAGAATATCCTCAAGGCCATTTGAAACACGTGGCCTACGTTTAGAGCCATTCTCTAATACAAATATACTGTACCTAAGTAACCCAAGTAAAAAGGTTTGGCAAGTTTGTTAAAGAATATTTTCGAAAGAAAACCTTTATATAAGGAAAATATATTCACCTGGAATTGTAACTATTGTTTCACAATAGCTTGCAAATTACTTAACCTGTTTGGTTACTATTTCATTCATTTTTTTTTCAATTCACTGGTCATTTTCAATTGAATATTTTTCCTTTTTGGCCATCATTCATTACCGATGAGAATGCAAAGATAAAAAATAACTATACTAACTAGCAAGTCTTATAAAAATAATTTCTGATTTTTCATTTTCTTTTCATACAAAACGGGTGTATAGAATCCCCGTCGTTCATTGAAGCTTTCTGGAAAAAGTTTTTCCATAGATTGTCATCTGCTTCGCACAGAAAAGAATTTTGTCAGACATAGATTTCCATTTACTCTCAACTATTTCTTCTAACTGTTTATTGAGCTGCCTCTCGATGGTTCCCCCGGTCGTATTATTTCTGCCGCAGCTTCGTCTAAAGAGGCTTCTACTTTGACCTCAAATGTTGCCATGGCCGGGAACCTACATTATGGACAGGAAGAGTTGACCTGCCAGTGAGTTAAAGGCCTTCCTGATTTTTCTTTTTTAACTATGCTTCAATTAATCTTGGATGACGCTTGCACTGCCGCCTTCTGTGTATATGGTAGCTTTCGGATGTCTCCTGTAGTTATTCAGTAGAGCTATACAGGCCTTCTCTATGGCTAATATTCCATTTGGAAAGTGCAAGCTGAGTGTGGCAGACGAAGAGAGAGAGAGCGAGAAATCGATATCTTCCATATAACCTCCACCCCGTCCCTACTCGGCAGTCCATTTAGGACCCAGTATTACAGATTGAGTTAGTATCCTTCTGCCTACCAAACTTCTTCTCTATACACACTCAGAGCGTATGATCCCCTCGAAGTCCCTATTGATATCCAACCATGCTAAGGCATAGTCTTATTTATTCAGTGTTTACTCCGCATATCGCTTTGTCTATAAATCTCCCGCTTTCAACCACCTAACCTTCTAATTCTTATTGAAGAACATGTTGCTATTATCGTATGAATAATATGCTTAAATAATCAAAAAATATTTTCTATAAATTTTACATAAAAAAATGTATGAAAATTTTATCAAATAATATAACTAATCAAAACTAATATATTTGCATATAACTGTGTCTTAAACAGCTTTGAACCACTTCTTCTCTTCACTTATTCATTAACACACTGCCGATATTAAGGGAGTCCTTCCCAAATATTCATATATATATTTACATACACGCGACTACGAGTTTATTAAATTACTTTCAATTTATGTATAAACCTCTCTGTGCTTACATAAATTAATTCCCTCAATTTGCGCAGTTAATACTCACGCATGTGGCTAAGTATCAGACAATATGCATGCATTCATATATATACACACTAGAGCACAGATCACGTGTTATTTGGGTGGGTTAGCAACTAACCTCGTTGACTCGCTAGACAACAATTTTAATCCAATAAATACCAAAGTAATCAACTTTGTATGCGGCCAACAGACACGGCTGCTCATTTTCGGCAAATCACATATTTTATGTTCGCCAAAGCACACAAGTGGTTGGGCGGCATTGCCAAGCATAAATTAATATTTGTTAGTGGATTATACTTAAGTGTGTTTTGTGAACGCGTGCTTGTAGCATATGGTCTAGCGGGAGTGTTATTATGCAGATATATGTTATTAATATACATATTGTCTATATTGATAACGGAAATTCTCTATGAATTATATACATAAGTACACACATATGCTATATATGTGTTGGTATATCGACTGATATTTATATAGAATTTCATGCAAATATGATGAACGCGTGCGTTCACATGCTATTAAACATGCATAAGTTGGAATTTATGCAGACGCGCTTGAATGTGCAATCAATGACTCTATAATGACCACGCATGGCGTATGAGCAACCAGCCGAGCAGCAATTGTTGTTCAATTAAGTTGACCACTGGCGGTGCGTTGCTGTTGCTGCATGCTGTGGGCCACCACAGCTGGAGAGCGTCAGCGCCAGACGACAGCCAGACGATTGCGCTGGCGTAATCTACACACATATGCATGCTGATGCGTTGCATACATTTGGGCGCATGGCCTGTATTTGCGCATTTCTGAAGCAATACTTGGTTAAAAAGACTCACATACTCATACATATGTAATGAAATGCTATTTGCACTTAAAGTATTGATAAAATTTCATTTAAGCGTTGAAGTATTTTGAAAATATTTCATTTTCAGCTTTATGAATTAAATTAGTTGGGCAATGTTTGTTAAAGGATGCCACTTGTAAGTGATCGGATTAACCGCAAAGCTTTTTATTATTGATGATATTTGTGTGTTTGTGCAGTGTGTGACTGCTTAAGTGCTTGGTATTCAAATTTTGTTTGTATAAATCGAATTCGAATTTTGATAGCTTTAAATGGCTACTTAATAACTCTTAGCAATTTAGCTGTTACAAAGTGCAAAATATTTGTTGGTATGCATGTTCTAAGTGGAATATATTTGATTGCTGTTTTATTGACAATATCAAATTAAAACATTTTATTTAAATAAATTGGCTATAATTGCCCTTGAATTAATAAATGCTGCTCAACTAAAATAAAAAAATCAAATTTCGAACAAGAAAAAACCTTAACTTCGGCTGCACCGAAGCTAATATAGCCTTCACAGGTGCATTTCTTTTAGTAACTATGTGTTCAGTTTATATGGAAGCTATATGCTATAGTAATCCAATCTGAATAATTTTTTCGGAGATTACATTGTTGTCTTTGAAAATAATCTGTACCAAATTTCGTGAATATATCTTGTCGAATGCAAAAGTTTTCCATACAAGAACTTGATTCTGATCGTTCAGTTTGTATGGCAGCTATAAGTTATAGTGGTCCGATATCGGCCGTTCCGACAAATGAGCAGCTTCTCGAAGAGAAAATGACGTTGGTAAAATTTCAAAACGATATCTTAAAAACTTAGGGACTAGTTCGTATATATACAGATAGACGGACGGATGGACAGACAGACAGACGGACATGGCTAAATCGACTCAGCTCAACATACTGATCATTCATATATATACTTTATAGGGTCTCCGACGCTTCCATCTGGGTGTTACAAACTTCGTGACAAACTTAATATACTGTTCAGGGTATAAAAATCAGACGGCGCAATATTTGGGGATTATAGCTGGAGGGTGGAACTTCCCATTAAAGGGTTTCCAGGTAGCTTTAACGGGTTTGACAACGTAAGAACGGGCACTGTCATGAAGCAAAATCACTTTTTCGTGCCTCTCTTTAAGTTGACGTCATAAGGAACCCAATTTACTTGTTTCTGAATCATTCCCAGTTCATATAGTCGCTTTGAATTGGCTTAGCGGGGACTCCCAATGTTGAAGCAAGCTCCTCTTACGTTTGACACGAATCCTCGTCAAGCAACGTCTCAAATTCACCGTCTTCGCATTTTTTTGGCCCTTCTCGACGCGTACGCTCGTTAATATGGAAATCTCTGCCTTTCAAGCGACAAAACCAATCACGACACGTTGTTTCACTTGGCCTCATCTCGCTAAACTTTTGGAGTTCCGATTTGCTACAGCCTGCGATTTCATTGACTTTGAAGAAATTCAACACTTCCGGCAAAGGACGCTTATTTGCCAAAAGATCGGACATATTTGGACAATCTATAGTATCTTACATATAAACAAAGTCATGAGTTTCTTTTCCTTATTTATATCTAGGCTAAGTTCCTCAAGCTTTGGTTTTATCGAAATCGATCACCACTAACTGCTGAATCCATTTATTGACAAACAAATTGAGTAGCCGACCTTGTCAATTGAAAAATACCCGGCCTGAGGTATAGATGGCGATACTCTAACTAAGTCCATGTGATTTTTAGTTGGTCCAACTTTCAAGAGGTGATATACTAATAAATTTGACAGCTGTCGGATCATTAGTTTTGGTATCATATCATTTTGAGTGAAGCAACTTTTGTTATTGTAAAAAAATGGATAAAAAATATTGATTTTTGTAGGGGAAAATACAGTTGAAGCAAAAACTTGGCTTAGTAATTAATTTCCGGTCATTTCCCAAGGAAAATCAACTATGGAATAAATGTTATTGCCGCATTTGAAGAAAAGGAAAATCAAAAATCCATTAATTGGACTTCCATTGGTCTACCGTATTTTGCATGCACCGTATTCTGCAGATTTGGCTCCATCTTCTATCGACTATTTCTTGTATTTCAAGATATTTCGAGCGGCAATTTCAGTATGGAGAACAAGAAAAATCACACGGAAAAAAATCTGGTGAATACCTTGATTGTTCGATGGTACTCATTGCGTTTTTGGCTTTAAATTCGGACACAATCATGGCTCGATGCGATGGTGCATTATCATCGTGTGAAATCCATGACCTGCCATTTTCTATAGATGATCTCACACAAACGCCTCAATACGGACAAATCGAACACCTTATTGACCGACTGTGCTTTCGGAATAAATTCATAATGCACCAAACCACGAATATCGAAGAAATAATAATTTTTGAGCGGATTTTGCGTGTTTATTTTTGGTTTCGGCTCATTTTTTCCCTCAACTCCCATCATTATTGACTTATTTACATGGCAAACGCGGGAACCCATGTCTCGTCGACAGTTAGAATACTCCCCATGAATGTGGGATCGGCATCCGCACTGTCAGGCATCTCTAAAAAGACTTGTTCATAATAGTATTAAATAATAAAATTCAGCTTTATCGGGACAAGTCGAGCAAGAACGCCTTTCATACCCAAAATATCCACCATAATCATACGAACGCACTCACGAGAGATGCCGTGCTTTCTTGCCATCGCTCTTAAACTTGCCTGAGGATTGTCAAACACCATATCCTTCACTTTTATCGTTTTCTCTATCGTTTTTGAAAGTTTTCTACCACGACTAGGATTAGGTTTTTCATAAAACTGAATCACCATAAGCCTTTCCCACATTCGCAAGGATTTTGAACACGAAATTTTATTAGAAATACAAAATTTGAGACAAATTCTTTTTCCGATATTTTTATCCATTGTAAAAATAGCAACGCACTACTGAGTTGTACCAACTAAACCAGCTGCTGTAAACCAACTGGTTGACAGATCACGTTCATATCTGGCATAGTAATTAAGGACTGTCGTGCTTTCCTTGTAATTTACCTGGAGAATTTAATAACAATTTCCAAGTGCTTTTATGACCCAATGCATCTATGATGGGTATTATAGCTTCCGTAGAGCCAAAGTTATTGCCTTTTCTGATTTTAGAAATATTTTAACCTTGTCTCCAACCATTTACTGCGGTTCTCTTAAACTTTAAACAAATTTATGAAGTCAGCACTTAAAGTTTTTTAGACTTTCCAAATAAAACGTCAATAAATGATTTAAAAAGTAACGAATTATTACCGAAAACCTCTTGAATCATGTAATATTGAAAAAATATTTAAAGTTAACAGGAAGTTGTGAATGCGTAGTCAATTATGGAAAGTAAGGTCTTAAGCCTTTAAGGGAATACATTAACTTTTGTGAAACTTCATAATCCCCCACGCTTTTAAAGTCTCTTTAAACTTTAAGATAGCAACGCAGCTGAAGTGTTATGCTGAGTTGACAGCTTTGCTTTACGCTCAGTTAGCACTTTACTTCCTCCTCCACAAAGACCTGCAGCTGGCATTGCTGAGTTTACATTACCATTTAAGCGCATAAGCTGCCTCTCGGCAGCATACTCACTAGCACTAAAGACTTAATCACACATAATCACTTTACACAGTTCACTCAATGTGCTTTTCTCTTCTCTTCCATTTCCATTTCTTTGTGCGTCGCTTTCGAACAGGTGACATCATGGACATACTGGCGCTACTGAATTCCAGCATCAATTTCATACTCTACTGCTCGATGAGCCGTCAATTCCGCACCACATTCACCAAGCTCTTCCGGCCGAAGTTCCTCGACAAGTGGCTGCCCGTGGCACAAGACGACGACGGCGCCACCGGCGCCAACGGCCGACTGCGCGGCGAATTGGCCAGCAAATCGCACGCCGTCGAACAGCAGTGCCTGACCACGCAGGTGACGAACGTGTAGCATCGAAGCCATTTGCGTTGCTGTCGCGCCACACCGTCGTACGGCGATGAGGAGACGAGCGTCGTGGCAGCGCGCAGCGGCCTCTGCGGCTGGGGTGGCGCGCTCATAGGCAACGTGGTCAACAAGCATGCCGAGCGCTGGGCGAATGGCAATGGCAGCGCTGCTGCGCGTGAACACAAAGCGGACGACGATTTGGTGGCGCAAGAGACGGCTTATCGACACAACAACAATAATTGCAGTAGTAGTAGTAGTAATAACAGTGCGGATGGCACAAGAAGCGCGCACTGCGTGTTGCAAGAGCAGCAACAACAGACGCAGCAGGAAGAGCGGCGGCGGCAGAGCACCAGCGGTTGGCGAAGCAGCAATCGTCGTTACAGTATGCTGCGCTGCATTCTATGCAATCTCAAACAAAGCCACACGCCAGCACAACAACAACAACAGCAGCAGCAGCAACAATATGCGCAACAACGCACGAAACCACACGAAGATCGACGGCAGGCGCAGTCACAGTCACAACAGCCGCAGGCTATTGTTGTTGCAGTGGTGGTCGGTGCCTCGATTGACCATCAAATACAACAACAAGAGCCACAGCTGAGCGACAACCTCATTGCGAAGCAACACAGGCACACCACAGCCGCTGCTGTTGGCGATTACAAGAGTGCCAGTGGCAGCCTTTGCGGCCGCAGCAGCAGCGGCTCATCGTATAACTGTGATGGCGTAGGCGTACACATCGCCGGCGATGAGGCGCTTTTGTAAATAGGCGTGGCGCTGTGCAGTTACCAGCAGCTAGTGACGGATTCATGGTTCGTTGCATACCTCAAGGCTGTTGCAGTGCTCCACAGGCATTCAGGCATGTAAGTGCAAGTGTGTGTAAGTGTTTATATTCGTCTGTGTGTGTTGGTAAAACAAACACATTTCAAGCGCGCAAATTTAAGCTAGTTTCGTAATGTTAAGTAGGCTTACCAATACATGCATACCTAGTACTTAAATAGTTACATAAGATATATACAAAAGTGCTAATACAAACATTTTTTATTAAGAATTCTTACACTTCATTGTTAGCTCAATAATTTAGTATTAAGACCTGCATATTTCTAGTAAACGCATTCGTAAGTAATTTTTGTAGCTTAATTGGTAACGACTTAGTGAAATAATTATGCGCGTTTCTTTAATAATCTTTAGCATAGAATTATGGTACCAAAAAAGTGAATTTTAAATACGTTAAAAAACAAAAACGGAAGCACAAGAATAAACTGGTGCTATGTTTCGAACTTGACGCATTGAATTTGTTTGGTTGTTGCATAAATTAGCAAACAAATATTTTCGGAGTGCATGTGAGATGGAGAACGGGATCGAATATATGTATTGCATGTGCCTATACCAGGAGCGATAACTTTAGGAAGAAACAATATCGAAAAGAAGAGAAGTAGAAAATGAAAGGAAAAGAATTTAGGGACAATTTGAGAATGAAAAGAGGAAAGGAAGAGAGTAGTTGAATTTTCAAAAAGTTAAAATTACAAGTAAAAAGGATTTTATCTCGATTTCCAGAAAAACTAAAAGTCCTGTGGAAAAACTTTATTTGGTAAAGATATAGGCTATGAAAATATTTACAACTTTTGTGTGAATTATTTTTTCATAACCTCAAAATTTAAATGAAAATTTCAAATAATCATATTTTTGGTTTATTGTTTTTCTTCTACAAACTTCTTCTTCTTTCACAAAATTTAGGGTAGACAAACCTTTTTAAGTTATTATCATACTGTAACTATTTTTTTTTTTTGTTAACATTTTCTTTCCTCCTTTCTTTTTCTTTACTGGCGTAGACACCGCTTACGTGATTATAGCCGAGTTAACAACAGCGCGCCAGTCGTTTCTGCTTTTCGCTAATTGGCGGCAATTCGAGATACCAAATGCACCCAGGTTCTTCTACAACTGATCTCTCCAACTGATCTCTCCAACGTAGGTAAGGTCTTCCGCTTCCTTTGCTCCCATCGGCGGCTATCAAATCGAAAACCCCCAAAGCTGGAGTGTTCTCCTCCATCCGGACAACATGACCTAGCCAGCTCAAACGCTGTCTTTTGAATCGCTTAACTATGTATGTCAATGTTGCGAAAAAATCGTACAGCTCATCGTTCGATAGACTGCGGTATTGACCGTTGCCAATGCCCAAAGGACCATAAATCTCCGAAAAACCTTTCCCTCGAGCACTTCCTAAGGCCGACTCATCAGATGTTGTCATTGTCCATGCCTCTGCGCCATATAGCAGGACGGGAATAATGAGTGTCTTATAGAGTTTGGTCTTTGTTCGTCTAGAAAGGAATTACTCTCCAATTGTTAGATAGTAGATTTTCCAGGTCTAAAGCAATACTATCACAACATGATCGATCTGGTTACGAACTTGATGAATTTTCTTATCTTGGAATCTAGTACTACAGACAACCGATTTCTGGCCTCTGCGAATTCGATCAGCCTCAACACATTTGGAGAGGTTTCGCCATGGAGGCTGAATTTTTCGACTTATTACGTTTGCTGTGTTCGTCATCAGAAGTGAGGTCTTCCATCCTTCCATCTTCTTTTGTTTCCTTTTTATTGCGAGTGGTTTCTACGTGGCGAGTGCCAAACCCATAGCACAACCTCGCTAGGCGAGTTGTATACAGCTTTATAAATATTTACATAGCGAGACGCTTGTTTCAAGACCGACGCCCGCTCGCAGCAGCACCTCTGTTGAGCAGACGATGCTCATTAGACTTCAGCAAAACCTTTAACCGAATATGGCGGAGTGGCTCCGCTGAAGCTTCCTCTCTTTTAGCCGTGACCCCAGGCTCCGCACAGGTTGGTTACCGCATCATACAAAAGGATTACTCACGTTTCTTAGGTGAGCGACAAGGACGCTAGAGAGGAATTGGGCATAGCCCTATAACTGAAACTGCTTACCCAGAAGCATAACTATACCTCAATACACCTTTGCTTTTACTTTGACATATTTTAATATCGAAGAAGAAATTTAACTTTCAAACGAAAATTCTCCCTTCAAAATATCTCCTTTTTTTAAAACGTCGCTCAAATGATGTAAAGAATCAAATGATCAAACCGACGAATTTAATTCTTCTTGTTTGGTAACACTGACCATTGTTTCGGTATCGTCCGCATCTTCCTCCTATTTTCCACCTTTTCACCAGTTTTCTTGTTGAAAATTGAATTATCCACAAACAAAATGACATTGACTGACTCTACGTGTTATTCAGTCAGACTTTAGCGCTCTCTATTGTAGAATATTGTACAATCAAGAACGGGTAGCGATATTTGCGCAGAGATTATGGGCTACTTACTATTTATTCCCTTCTAAATAGATTATTTTACGTTCAAAAACACTTTTTATTCATGGCATTAAGGTTAAATATTTGTGTATGTAATACTTAGCATAATATAAAGAAAATTTTATAAAGTTCTTCATAGATTGATTAGCCCAAGTACCATCTCATATGCCTCTATTTTTGCTATTAAAAAATCAAAATATAAATTCAGTTAAATTATAGCAACTTCCTCTAATAACTTTTTATTTAGCATATATTTTTAGCGTTTAAGTCAGATAGGTTTCAGAGCATACAAAAATTTGGCTGTAGATTTTCTTATAAGGTTAGATGAATAGAATGCTTAATTGTTAAGGCAAATAGTACAAGTATATACGCAAAAAATGTAAAATTAAGAATAAATAACAATTTTTGTGTAAATATTAAAATATATAAATTGCTTACCCTATCTAGCTTTAATAAGTCAAAACTTAAATTCAATGAGAGTATAAAAATGTTTTGCTACACCAAATAACTCTTTTAGGGTTTCCTAGCGATTTTCTAAGTTTATTTTTCCAACAGTGGGACTACTAGTAAGTGCTGACTCTAAAAAAATGCAAATACGAGTAGTAATAAAAGTTCGTAGAAGAACTGTGAGAGTTCAAGAAGCCAAATATAGTTGGAAAACTTATTTCAAATAGTTAAACTTAAATGTGAAAACTTAGAAAATATGAGAGATTGGTGAAGAGCGTGTGAACTAAGTATACTACTACTGTGGGCAAAATATAGTAAGACTTTTTAAGTGAAATTGTGCGTGAAAACAAATTCGTTGTTTGGTATGACTGTCAGTGGCACCTGTGCCGAATGTCACATCAAAATAATGATCTGGCAATTCAGCAAACTCAAACGACCGCACCGAGGAAGCCGTTTTGAGTCAATTAAAGAAAGATTATTCCGAAAATTGACTTTAACAACTGTTTCGAGGATTGGAAAAGATGTTGACACAAGTACATTAGGGCCAAAGGGGATTACTTTGAGGAGTATGACATAGATTTTGAAAATTAAATTAAAAGAATTTTAAAATTGTGAACAAAGTCTTACTATTTTTTGCTCTTAGCAGTACAGTACTATAGGCTAAGCGTGAGAGATCGTTAGTCAGTTATAGTCATGCAATTTTAATAGAGAACAGATTAAAAACCCAATTTTATAGTCAATACTGCTACCAGACCTAATATTTCTTCAAATTAAAGTTTAAATTATTTATTTCAATTTTATGGTAGTAATTTCTTCTTGCTTTATGAAAAAGGGTAATTTAGTTTCACCTAAAATTATTCAGTATTTCGAAATGTAAGAAATTCCGGTAACCAATATAGTTCTTCAAATTCCTAATTTTCAATTTTCTATATTTATTTTTTTAAGAAAATTGTATTGTATTATAAATAATCCCGAAGTTTTTTCGGGATCCCGAATTTTAAATTAATGATTTCGATTTCACAACAATTTAAACGTTTAATTTGAAATTTTTATAATTTTGTTTATAATAAGGCATACTGAAGTTTTTTAACTCGAGACACTTTTTCGGGATATCAAAATTGGTATTAAAGAAAAAGATTTCAGAGACATTCAAAAATTAAAAACCCGAATTTTGATTTATTTACCCAAATATTTCATACCGAAAATTTTCGGGAGTTACAATACTTTTTCGGGATCCCGAAATTTATTTTAATGATCCCGATTTCACAGCAATTTAAAAATTAAAATTTGAATTTTTGATTTATTTCCTACAAGGGTATTCAATTTTTAATAATAAGTACAATATTTTTCCGTATCCCGAAATTTATTTTTAGGATCCCGATTTCACAGCAATATAAATATTAAAATTTGAATTTACAATTTTTTTTACGAAGGCATTAAATTGTTGATAATTAGGAAATACAGAAAGTTTGCCACACTCTCGACTTTTTTCGGGATCCCGAAATTAGTATTAATGAAATCGATTTTTTGTCGTTATCTATTTTTCCTTATTTGTGAAAAAAGCCTATTGAAATTTTTCGGGATCCCGAAATGTCAACTACTGATCCCGAAAATTTCAGATTGTGTAAAAATTTAACATACTTTAGACACCAATAAATATTTTCCCAAACTTGTTTATTATAATATTATTTATGGCATACCCTTGAATAAAGACATTAAACAACTATAAATGCAGACATGCATACATACATATGTATGTATGTATGTGCATGCATTTGTGTATATGTGTATGTGAAGATATGTATATTAAACTTTGCATTTTTAGTAGCAAAAAAATCTTTGTTTGTTCAAAAATATAACTTATTTGCTATGCTAGAAGTATTTTACATTCTCACTCCCTTGCTTTTGCACTCTTTTCCAATTTATTTTTATTTATTTTTTCCGCTTATATACATATAGCACAACCCAGTAAAATGACCTTCACAGCACTTAATTTACTATTGGCAATACAAATCATCCCCCCTTGCTGTTCACAGAGCCATTTACTTGCATTTTTAATTATTTTTTCAAAGTCTCAAAAGTTTCGACACAAAAGTTCGGCTTCAACGACCTCATTTTACCGAACCACAGTTGACATTAATAAATGGTAAATGTCGTAATTATATACACAGCTGCACAACGGCACTACTATGTACTTATACATACATACATACATATATTTTATGTGATTTCCAATATCTTTTATTGCTGTTAAACGAAAAATGGCTGGCCTTTCTGTCATTTACACAAAAATGACCCAGTTTCAATTAATTAGCTGCGAATGCGAAAACATTGTAAAAAGAAATGCAAAAAAAAGTATCGTGTAAAAATCGACAAATTGGCCTTATGCTTGAAATGTGGCATGTTGCAGCAGTATCTATCACATGCAGTTGCATGCAAGCTGGGAGCCGTTGTCATTGTTTTTGTTGTTGTATTTATTTTATAATTATCGTTGATGCGCTGGACAGCCGAGCAAGTGACAATGATAAGGATAGCTGGCTGCAGTTGACTTAATACCCAGTAGTAAATATAACTAGTTCAGCATTTCCAGAGAACTAGTTACTTATGGAGGTATAGTGGTTTTGACCGAAGCGTCTGTTTATTATTTATTTATTTTTTGAAAAATTCGTGAATGTTAACGTTTTCGATAATATTTGCAATAATTTTAAAAACATTTGAATTAAAATTTGATATTGTAAAAATCGTCGACAACTTTTATAAATAAAATGAGCTTCGCACTGGCTTCGATATAGAGATGGATTGAATTATCAAGACGGGTAAATGCAATTTTGACCAAATATTGATATTTTTGTTTATTTTTGACTCTTCAGTGATTTTTTCAACGCATTTGGTTACTAGCCTACAACTAGTCCACAGAGGACCATATCGTTTTCCCTAAATCCTATCACAGTCTCACTAAGGAAGGTGAGTTTTCCTGTGGTTTATTACATGAGGTGTATAAAGTTTAATACCAAACATGATAGTTAAATTGAGGCCAATTTTGATGAAAGCATGCCACATTTTTTTCACACAAAAAGTTATTTTTCAATTGATTTAATTAAAATTAATTGTCACTTTACTGTTATCCTATTGGAATATCACCTTTACTTGTATCAATGTAATGATTTTGGCTTACTTACAGTGCACCATCCTCAACTGATATATTTTTTTATTGTAAGCATTTCAATTATTCTATCTCTTGCTTTCGAATTTGATACAAAAAAAGCATTTGCTATTTGGATGCAAAAAGCGAAAATAAGCTTTAAATATGTCAGGCTTAGTTGGTAAAACTTTATCAGCTTCAATAGATTTTGTACGTACTAAACATAGCTCTTCATTAAAAAATTAATATGGCACTTTAAACTGTCGATTTTTATAATTATTATTTATATAATGTCAATATATTTTAAAAAAATATTACGAAAAATTTTCGGGATCCCGAAATTTGTGCAAGCGACTCCTTTTTCACAGCAGGTTAAAATTAAAAATTTATTTTACGCATTTACTTTCATACGGAAGTATTTTAAAAAATAATCCCGAAAACTTTAATTGATGACCCCGAAATGTTTACCAATAATTCCTGTTTCACAGCAACATAAAATAAAAAAATTATTTTACAAATTTATTTTCATAGGTTAGTATTTTAGAAAATAATCCCGAAAAGATTTCGGGATCCCGAATTTTGAAACTAAAAACTTTATTTTTACATTCAAAAAGTTTAAAATATAATTTTTACAGTTTTATCACACAAAAGCATGACATTTTGATAATGAGTCAAACTGAAAATTGTCTACACTACGGGTGTTTTTTCGGGATACCGAAATTTATAATAATGAAAACGATTACACAATAGTTTAACAATTCAAATTTGGCATTTTTGCATTTATTTTCATAAAAAAGTACAAAATTTTTGAAAATTTTCGGAATCCAGAAATGTGTACTAATGATCCCGAAAAATTCGGTGTGATTAGTGTGTAAACAAATTTTCATCAATGTTGGTAGAAAAAATTAATCGGGATCCCGAAATTTGAACTGCTAATCCAGAAAATATTTGGCGTTCGACAAATTTTATTAGCCTGTAAATAGTTTTCCATAAGTTTAGGTTAAAAAAAGTTTACCAATACTGTTAAAATCAATCGGAATCCCGAAATTTCTATGACAAGCCCCGAAAAATTTGGCGTTCGCAAAACTTGATTAGTCTGTGAATAATTTTCCATAAATTTAGGTAAAAATATTTTCACCAATATTTGTAAACTAAATCGGGATCCCGAAATTTCTACTACTAACCCCGAAAAATTTGGCGTGCGCAAAATTTGATTAGGTGTAAATAGTTTTCCATAAGTTTAGGTAAAAAATTTTATAAAAAACTATGTAAAATTTTAAATGCATGAATTTCTCAGCAACGAAATTTTAAAATTTAAATATAAATAAATTTTAATCTAATCGCATGTAAATAATTAATAAATCAATGTAAAAATTGTATGGCTTTAAGGTAGTTAGTAAATAATGTAAATTAAATTAAAGTGAATGTACAAACTGAGATTGCCTAAGCAAGCGCATATAAATTGCTGCAATTTATATACTTGAGAAAATATTCAAAATTTTAAAACATTTTTAAAAAACTTAACTATAAATTTTAGTTTGCGAATATATGAAAATTATTATTTTTAATACTTTTTAAATATTTTTTTAGTTTAAAAATAAAATATTTTTTGAATTGCAGCGGAAATGCGTAAAATATTTGTGCTTGAGCCCCACAAATATTTTAAAACATTTCTTGGCTGAGCGAGGAAAATTTCAGAAGTTACTAACAAGTACAAGGTGAACGGTATACCTGTATATACAGTTAAATTAAGTAAATCAAAAAATGCGGTGAAATATAATCAAAGGTGTGCTTTAAACGTTTATAAACAGTAAACTTATTTATTGATAATTAAAAAATTGGGAGAAAAAAAGTTCTAAATTAAAAAAAATTAAAATTTTAATTTCAAAAAAAAAATTAAAATTTTCAAAAAATATGTATAATAAAAAATACAACTTTTAAAAAATGTAATTGTGCAGAAAATAAATAAAAATTAGTTTTCGAATTTCGCGTTAACAAAATTTTGATAAAAATATATATATTTTAACAAAAAAAAAGTTTATAAAGAAATATAATATAAAAAAATTAAAACATTGTAAGAAAATAATTAAAAAAATTAGTTTTCGAATTTTGCGCTTACAATAGTTTTATCAAAAATATATGAAATAAAGAAAAAATTATAAAAAAATATAATTTTATAAAAATTATAAAATTGGCAGAAAATAATTAATAAAAATTTTTATTTTCCAATTTCGCGTTTAAAGGATTTTTAATGAAGATATAAAAATAAAATAAAAAAATTAAAATAAAAAAATTCATAATTTAAAAATTATACCTAATATTAAAAAAAAAAATAGTAAAAACTTAGTTTCGCATTTGGTATTTACAATATTTTTATTAAAAATATAAAAATTAAAAAAAATTCTAATAAAAAAATATAATACTTAACAATTGTAATATTATAAAAAAAATATAATAAAAATTTAGTTTCGAGTTTTGTATTTACAATATTTTTATTAAAAATATAAAAATTAAAAAAAATTCTAATAAAAAAATATAATACTTAAAAATTGTAATATTATAAGAAAAAAAATAATAAAAATTTAGTTTCGCATTTTGTATTTACGATATTTTTGTTAAAAATAAAAAAGTTAAAAATAAAATAATAATAAAAATATATAATATTTGAAAAAAATGCTAAAAAATTTAGTTTTCCAATTATAATTTTTATTAAAAATATATATTTGAATTTCGAAGCGTTAATACAAATTTTGGAAATTAAGACCCCGACATATAGCGGAGAAGTGTATATAACTATATGGTAAAGTATGGTCTATGTACTATATATGTACTATATATGTACATACTAGATATGTATATAAGTTAGTCTTAGACAATTTCATATACGAACAAAAAAGATGTTTCAATAGCCTTTAAATGTATACATTTAGAAATAAGTAAAGCGTTTAAGTCAATATACCGGATAAAAAACTAATGAAAAAATATTAAAAAAATGTTGTTTATTATTTTATGAAATAAAAAACAATGTTTATTCTAAAAAAAAATAAAAAATATTTAAGAAAAAATATTTATTATTTTAAAAGCAACAAATTTATTATTTAGTAATAAAAACAAAAAAAAAAATAAAAACATTTATTTTAATACCTTCTAATACGATATTTAATATTAAAAATAACATCAAAATTAAACAAACAAAAGCTATAAAAATTTAAATGCTAGTGTTTTTCCAACAT
This sequence comes from Bactrocera neohumeralis, assembly GCF_024586455.1. NCBI lineage: Eukaryota > Metazoa > Arthropoda > Insecta > Diptera > Tephritidae > Bactrocera > Bactrocera neohumeralis. Next base: position 16,430,491 of record NC_065923.1, read on the forward strand.
AAAATGACGAAATTGAAATGTTACAGTAAAGAATTATTTACCATAATTCACACTGCACGTGTGTCTAAACATACTGAATGATTAATTTTATTTTATTTGCCAGCGTATGTAAATGAAAAGAGCAAGCGTGTAAAATCAACAAATGTAAATATGTATGTACCCAACAAATGTAATGCTATTATTATGAAATATTTACCGATTCGCACACACACATGCATATTTTTTATAAGAGCGTTAAAACAGTGATTTTTTTTGTATGTACATATGTTTATACGATTGTATGCAAATACAAAATGCAAGTGTTGGAAATAAATTCTGATGATACTGTTTGTGAAAATTAACAACGTTTATGTGTATTTTATTTAAGGGGAACAAAATTTCCGGTATGTAGATAAACAAGTGGGTATCTTAAGACTTCTCAACAGTTTACAAAAATATTAGTTAACTAGTACAAACCCTAATAACTGAATACAAAATAATTAATTCTCTAAAACAATGCTTCAAGTTGTGCGTATCAAATTTGAGCCGGACTGACAAAAAAGAACCCTTGACACGGTAAAGATATGCCAACGTAGTTGCATAGTCCTAGTCGTAGTTGTAGCGAAAACCCTTGACAATGAGTCAATGAACAAGTGTAATGAAAGCATTAGCAATGTTAGAAAATGTCTCGAGACTGCTGGCTTACAACTAACGGCTAACAAAACGGAAGTGGTATTAATGAGTAGTCGTAAGAGACTTGAAACAATTGAGATATATATTATACTATAAAATCGAGCCCACATCTGAAATATCTCGAAGTAATCGTGGATCACAGACTTTCATGCAAGCAGCACCTCATAGCCACATACACCACAGCGGCGGTATCGGCAATTGTTAGAATATTGTACAATATGCGGAGCCCCAGACAAATAGTGAGAAAGCTGCTGACAATTACATTATTCTATACACGGCGCCAATTTAGTTACACATATGCTTCTGAACATAGCTCGTACATGAGAGGAGTTAATTCGGTACACAGACTGGCGTTATTAAGAATCAGCTGCGCAATCAGAACAGTATCGGATGATGCAATAAATATTATATCGGATATCCCCATAGATAAAGCAGCAGAAATATGAGGGCCAACAAAACATCTAGCCAATATATGGTGCATAAGAATTGGCAAAAATTGATGAAGAGTGCTTCTGGCAATTCCAGAAAAGATGGAATACCTTAACGAAGGGAAGGTGAACTCACTCTCTGATACCCAGTATTAGAGATTGGGTTACGCGGGATCATGGTGATGTGGACTACCAGCTAACGCAGTTTTTATCTCGCAATAGCTGCTTTAGAATCTGTCTACTTATACAAGTATTATATATATATTTAAGCATGTTGAACCTTCTTTCTGCATGTACTGCGAAAATTGTATCGAACGGCGAAACGAAAGGCAAATACTTTCCGACCGAAACTAGGAAAACCTCTACCCATTCGTTTAAGGACATAGTAAGTTTTACGTTAACGTCCCATTTATATAATAACGCCTAAGTATTATGCAAAGGGTACGAGAAGACGAAATCGGTGCAAGACCGAGAGTGCAGTACCGAGAAGTTGCAAGATAAACGTATAACATCATAAGAACTTACATAAAAATAGCTTTTATATACATACTTATGTATATAATACCTGCCCTTCCAATTAAAGCCTACAGGTATAACAAAACTTAATATATATTTCCGTACACTTGCTATAAGCCAAAACAGGCTCGGCATATTTTAGTTTTCAGTGCCTTCAGCGCCTTTTGGAAAGCTTTTGTTGGTTTTGGGTTTTTGCTCATTTTTTTAGCGTCGTTCGTCATTTTATTTGTCAGGAAACTTTCGAGCAAAAATATTGTTTAATGAATGTTGGATCATAGTTTTGGAATTTCTGTGCGACGTTCTTTTTTCAGAAAGTTATTTTGTTAAGAGTTTCATCCCAATGACAAATTTGAGCCAAAATATGTTTTGGAAGAAAATTTGGCCGAATACATATTGTGTTCAGATGCATAAAAGATGGTAAAATTTTCTGCTATTTTCTGATTTCAACACAACGACTAGGTTTCGTTGATATGCTGCGAACCCTTTGAGATGCGAAGTCTTATCCTGTCGTGTGTATTATACAAACCCTTGCAACTAACACCATAAGCTCTCCCTATATATATAGTCACGTTGTAATATCTGGCAACGCTCAAACATTTTTCGAATTTTTTTCTTTTTTTTTTGCATATCAAAATATTTAAGTTATTGATAGCTCAATCTCGCCAACAGACCTAACATTTACTGAATGGAATTATTTTAATACATTTGAGATTCCTAAAGATGGTTTTTCCTTCAGTGGTTTTTCTTAAAAGTATGTTTGAGTACGAGTCTAAAAGACTTCCCAGACATTTAGCGATAATTAAGGGATAATCATCGACAGTGACCAAAATACAAAAGAAATTTTTTTGCAGACTATTATAGTAGCAAATTTATCGCAAGAAAAAGGCGAATACTATTATAGTAAAATTACCATCATACTTTAAATAAATCAGCAGACATTTCAATTACCACAATAATTTAGAATAATTTCACAATTTAAGCACGACGCTTGCAGATTTAATGCGTCTGTCGTCAATGATGCATTAAAAATAAATTTCCTTGCGCCGAGTGAACAGTGCCTATTTATAATTAAGCGCAGTGACGCATGCTAAATAGTAATAAAGCTGCGAAAAATATGAAATGTAAATAAATAATTTTAAATGTAACAAAAAATTGCATAATCTAAACAAAGCAGCTAAAATAAACAAAAGTAATGATTTCAGCAGTTCTTCGGACAATAAAAACAAATAACATATACATAAATATATGATTAATATAAAAAAATACATATATGGTGCATATACAATATATATGTACACAACGGAAACCCAGTCCGTTATTTCCATTGCGTTTTGTTTGCCCACGACCAACTGCAGTTTGATTTGCTGCACTAAAAATAAATATTCAAATTTGCTTCGTGTAAATTCTATGTTGCTCATACGACCTGGCGTACTATAAGCATGCTCAGTACATTGTATAATATTTAAATTTCAGTTCAAAACAAGATAAGATTATAACTGCGGCTGCACCAAAGCTAATATACCCTTCACAGGTGCATTTCTTTTAGTAATTATGTGTTCAGTTTGTATGGAAGCTTTATGCTATAGTAATCCGATCTGAACAATTTTTTCGCAGATTACATTGTTGCTTTAGAAAATAACTATACCAAATTTTGTGAAGATACATTGTCAAATGTGAAAGTTTTCCATACAAGAACTTGATTCCGATCGTTCAGTTTATATGGCAGCTATACATGTTATAGTGATCCGATATCGGCAGTTCCGTCAAATGAGCAGCTTCTTGAAGAGAAAATGACGTTTGCAAAATTTCAAAAGGATATCTTAAAAACTTAGGGACTAGTTCGTATATATACATACAGACGGACGGACGGACGGATGAACAGACATACGGGCATGGCTAAATCGGCTCAGCTCAACATACTGATCATTTATATATATACTTTATAGGGTCTCCGACGCTTCCTTCTGGGTGTTACAAACTTCGTGGCAAACTTAATATACCCTGTTCAGGGTATAAAAAATTTCTGTTTTGGCAGATTATGAAATCAGCGGCTTACATCCGCCTCATCACGCCAAACAAATCTCTAATAGAATTATATTTTTGCTTATCATAAGTATTTATATAACATATATTTCTATTTTGTATATAATGTGTAAGCTGATTAGCACGGTATGTTCCAGTCATTTAGTCACTAGCAAAAATATAATTCTATTAGAGATTTGTTTGACATTTGAAATATGTTAGTGCAATTTATTATTTCCATCCCGCCGCCTGCCATTGATTACTAAATTTCTGTTTGCTGTATTTATTTCTTATTATTCGGTTTTTTGTTTTTAATAAGCTCCTAATTTATCGCGCATAAATTAGCACAGCCGAATGCCAAACATTTCAGGAAATTAAATAATTTTTTAAATTACTCGACTGCTGTCAAGTAAGTGAAATACTGACCTTGAACTTGGCAAATGATTTGTAGTAAATAAGTTGAATGTAATTTATAAAAGAATAAATCATTTCTGACAGGTTTATTTGTTGGCATTAGTCTTATTGATACAAGGATGATGAGCAAAATTTATTTCATTTGATTTATTGGCTAATTATATTTGAAAACTAAATTAGGCAGTTATTTATCTGATGACTTTCCGCTCAGAAAATGTAACTAAAATTTTGAAATAATAATTGAAAAGTTACCAGATAAATAAAATATGCTCTATTCAAACCAAATGAACCTCTTTCACTTATTTCTACTGGACTACCAATCTTGGATCTATGTTTACGACCCGGAAACAGACAATCAATCGGCTGCATATGGTGGCAAAGGTGCGCCGAAACCGAAAAAAACACGTCAAAACAGGTCAAAAATCAAGGTTATGTACACAGTTTTATTCGATTAGAGAGTTGTGGCGCACTCCTAATTCCTTCTGACCTGCCAAACTGTCATCAGCGAATACTACTTAAGTGCTATGCAACGTATGTGCGAAGCTATTCGTTAGAAAAAGCTAGAAATATGGGTTGACAACTCTTGATCGTTGGATTGTAATAGCTCAGAATACTGTTTTTAAGGCGATAATACAATATTGAATTGAAATAAATGAAAATGTATTGTTTTTTTCCTCAGTCCGGGTCAAATTTGATCAAATCTCAATAGCACTATTTCTAATAATAAGAAATACTCAAATGTGGATATAGCACTGAAAGCCCATCTTAATAACATTATCAACTATTTGATCTACTTGGAAAAGCTAAATTTCGAAATGGGCTCTTTAAAAGTTCCAAGAAATTTTGCTCAGCGATGCTGCTAATTTTTGGCTCAATAGTTATGTAAACAAGCAAACTTGCCACATTTGAGACGGAGAGAAACTTAAAGAGATTCAACAGCTGTCATTTCATCCAAAAAAACAACGATTTGGTGTCCTTTGTGGGTCGGTGGAATCATCGGTTCATATCTTCAAAAATGATGCCAGTGAGAACGTAACCGTCAATGGTGACCACTATAGCACCATGATAATCGACTAGTTGATGCCTGAAATTGAATATCGTGATCTCGGCGACATTTGATTTCTACAAGACGACGCCACTCACCACACATCGCAACCATAAATGGATTTATTGAAAGAATACTGCGATGAGCAAATAATTTAAAGTTTTGGGCTGGTCGACTGGCACCAATATCGTGTGATAGCACACCGTTAGACTTTTGCCTGTGAGGATATATAAAGTCTACAATCTATGCGGACAATTTCGCTTCGATTGAGGCCTTGGGGCAAAACATGACGCGTATCATTCGCCAGTTACCAAACGAAACGTTCGAACAAGTAATCGAATATTGGACTCAAAGGATGGTTCATCTGAGACGAGCCCGCGGCCAACATTTGAAAGAGAATTTTCAAAGAATAAATGCCAAAGAATATTGTTCCGAAAAATAATAAATATTCTCCTTGAAATTTGAAATCTCTGGGTTTTTTCTTTAAAAAAGTACGAAACGAAATGGATCACCCTTTATATTAATAACTACATTTTCAATCGAACTTGTATTGTATATACTTTTATACTTAAGTTTCCTTCTTCTCAAACTATACCAAAACACTTGACAATGAATTATAGTTGTTTGCTACTTAGATACTTCTGACTAGTTCTCACAGAAACATTAACTGCTAACAACAAAATATATTCTGTAACGTTTATGTAACTATGCAAGTATGCAAATACCGTGACTCATCCAGAACTAAGTTAACTCTGTGCTTAACCACCCAACCAAATTAATTTCAATGAAAACCCGCTTTTACATCATTTTGCATCACACCACGATGGATTTCGGCTCAGTCAACTCAACTCAACTGGCCAAATGCTAAACTGGCAAAGGCGCAGTGCTGCCGACAAGTTGTCATTCTTCACATTTTGCGCATTTCTGATCGTTCAAGTTGTTAATACAAATATTTACATTTCAAACTGAGCGGACGTGTTTGAAATTTTCAATATCGTGCATGCCACGAAATTCGAATTTTCAACGCCCACATAATGTAAACTATGCCACGCTAGGCCGCGTTGTGCTGCGGCATGTCAGCGGCATCTGTGTAAATAGGCTTATTACTTTCAAGTACTGCGGCGAATTTCCAAAAGTAAAATTAAGCCATTTCATACAAGCGCCGGCGTGAGTATGTGTGTGTGAAGTCACGTAATACCCGCGAGTTTATTACAGAAAAGTGACGCCAAAAATATTTTTGCCTAAAAACGTCAGATGCAATGCAGACAGCCATGCGACTAACGTGTGTTTAATTTAGTAAGTTTTACCTAAGAATTTTTCCTTTAAAATATGAGTACTAAGCAGAGAAAGAGCGGAGACATATCGAAAGCTACTGTGAAAACTTAAAAAACCCAATTTATGCGGTCATAAATTCTCATTAAGCTTAGACCCTTCTGATATATGCGGAAGAGTTTGCCGACTTCATATTTTCCGGAATCACTAAAGATTACAGATGTAAATATGTATGTATTATAGGATGATTGTTTCAATAGTTAAATGCTTCGATGAGTTAGTTCGACGAGGAATGGCTTACTTTTGTTAAATTTTGGAATTCCGTGGAACAAAAAATGATGGTATACTGTTGACCATCTTTAATACACCGAAAAGCATCAACATTTGGTCAACGAACCTCGTGTGAAAGTAACTTTTGGACTAATAAGCTCAACTTCGAAAATCCATGTAGTATACTTGTGTATCCTTTCGAGCTATTCTTCTGCTTTATTGGCATAGACACCGCATACGCAGTTATAGCCGAGTTTACAACAGCGTTTTTTACGTGGCGAGTACCAAAACCAGCGCACAATTTTGGGGAGGGATAGTTCGTTTTCAAAGCTATCCAAAAGATATTTGGTCTAAGACTGGAAGTCGTGAGCTGCTTGAGAAATATATAAAAGAATCGTTAATGGCGCTCAGATAACTTTCCTCACTTGCGTGAACTTCTACACATGACGCCATCCTCCCTACTATTGAGCTAACATATAAGAAATCATAATTCTTCAGTTAGAGTTTTAGCAAGTCCTTGATTTACGAGCACCTTTTCTAACGAATCCCCTTCATGTAGCGTCTTTTCAATGCCTAAATTCAATTCAATGGATATCGACACGGAACAATTAATTTTAGATTTCGAATCTATCAGTTCAGTACATTTTTCCTCTGGGAAATCCGAGGGGCAATCCCTCAATATATGTAAATACTGTCGTTTGACAAATGACTTCACCGCTACCGAGCTTTCATTGTCCCCTACGCGACTCAGTACTCTCCTCAGAACTACTCCAGTGTGCTGTCATGCTTCTCAAGTGCCTGCTCAGTCTGCTAGCCCGTTTTTCATTTTCTCGAGTCTCACAACCTAACACCTATCCAATAAAGGCTCCTCTGTCGATGCTGATGGTCCCGTATTGAATTACTACCGGGTCCACGTTTACTGTTGACAGACTACTGCCAACTGCCGAACCTGGAAGCTGTAAGCAGTCATTCTTAAGTTATAACTGACTTACTTGCTAAGCTCGCAGACAGTGAGCACAAGCTGCTGTCATATTATCTTTTCGGAATAAGTGGCCACAGCGGAATCGTCGAAAAATCGATGACTAAATGCCATCAGGAGGGAAACAAGCATTCAAGTACTGGATCTATGGGCCTCACGCGATCTTAGCAAACGATGGTCAGAAACCAGTTCCTGTGGGGTTGGTTCTTATCCAGAGTGGAACATAAAAGGTCCACTGAACTGCTAGCTCTTAGCAAGGTTCAATAGCGCCTCTAGTTAACAAAGTGAGATTATTCGCGGTCTCACGAAAGACCAGTCTATTTATTAAACCTAACTGAAGTTAATAACCTCCTCTGTACGCTTTTTGGGTCCGTTCCGACCTTCATTTATTTCTGTTGTGGTAGTTTGTGCTTTCTAGGTCCTCACTAAGTTCCGATTTCTACATCTCGTAAGCTGCCTTAAATGGCCACGGAGTTATCTCGACTATGAGAGAGAAGGTTACTGCATGGAATTGTGGGTCTCTGTTGAGGCAGTACGATCGAAGCCAACCAGCGAAAAGAAGGAAATATCTCAACCTCCGCCTATCGCACCAACTTAATGGTGACGGGACTGTAACGTACTCTGAGGTATGTCTTGGCATTCACCATCCGACAATTTTTAAAGGGTTCAAAGAAATCAAAACTAAAACTTTTACCAGTTCGTAAAAGATCGCAGATCTTTAGCAGCAGCATGGTTGCACCATAAAAAGGCGATCTGTCTTCCAACTTATATTATTTTAGGTTAATTTTACATAAATAAGCTGCTTTTACAATAAAGAATCCGACCACCTGTGTATCTAAACACTTGACTACCAGCATTACACTAAGGTACTTTTGGGCTTCATTACATCCCTTGTCAAATATTTGACACTTCTGTTCACTAATATTCCACCAATATTAAATAGTAAAAAAACTGTAAAAAGCGAGTGAAATAAAAAAAAACGATTTGCATATTCAGCACAAACGCAGAACCATCACCAAAAGCATTTTCTTTAATTTTCTTCTCAATCTGTTTGACAAAGGTTTTCGACCACACAATAGACCTGTGGTAGTTATCTCCACTTAAACCTCAGGGACCTGCCGCCAATAATATTCAACTTAACCACAAAAAGAACTGCGCTTCGAAAAGTTTCGCCTTTTAATGTGAAAACTTCTCAAAACATAATTTCTTCTTCGCTAAGAAAACTTAACAACTTTCTGCCAAAAGAACAGCCACAACTACTGGCGCTCTCACGTACTTGCGCTCAAAATGCAAATGTGCTCTGACTTATATTGCGCATTTTTGTCTTTGGCAATGCAAATGAAATTCCACTATTTACTGTTTAATCAAACGAATAGCAAAGCGACTGCCGAAAAGTTTAGTATTCATATTTTATTCCTCGGGGGCCTGGGGGCCTGCGAACTTACATAAAATTTTAATTACCTTTTTCATGTAGCTTTGTTGGCGTTAAAGTTGTCGCGCTGTTGCCGGCATTTTACCGCTGTCGGTTGCGCCCATAAATTATTCGCGCTCAAAGCCGAATATTTTTGTATTTACTTAATGTACTTGTACCTAGAGAGTAACGGTTTTGTTCGCTTATTAGGGGTGTTCTTATTTTTTTTTGCAAAAAAAACAACTTTTTAAAAATCGAAATTGCAATCTTAAATTTCATTGATTAATTTTTCAAACTAAATTTGGCAAATAGTTGGCAACTATACAAAAAATATTTTTTTTAATCTGTTTGATCGGTTCTTAATATCTAATTCGAATAGAAAATACTAAACAGAATATTTATTGATATAAATTTTAATTTTAGCATGAAACTGTAATACAATTTTTAAACAGGTGGCAACACTGTCAAAAAAATAAGTGCCAGTTTTAGCTTTGCTTAAATCTTTTCAACTTCATATACGTACGTAGCGAGTGTTTCTTTAATTATACGACTATTCAGTTACAAACAGGTGGCAACATCCTTAATTTTTATTATTTTTTTTAACCATCCGATTACTATACCGTATAATTCTAAAATAATACTTAAATCAATTAAGTCTTCACTATATACATACATATGTGTGTATGTACAAACAGATGGCAACCTTCGAACATTTTCTTAAATTTTTGTTTATTTTTCTTATTTTATACCATCTCGCATATCATTATACCGAATAGCTCTAAAATAATATTCGCCTTAATTTAATCTTCACTATTTGCACATGTACAAACAGGTGGCAACCTTCGAACTTTTTCATTTCTTTTTTATTTTATTTTCTTTATTTTATATCATCCGATTACTATACCGAATAATTCTAAAATAATATTGACATTAATTTAAGTTTCACTAAATGCATATGTGGAAACAGGTGGCAACTTTCAACATTTTTTGATTTATTTATTTTTTATCTTAAACTATCCGATTACTATACGAATAATTGCAGAATTATTAAGTCTTCATTGTATACATATGTAACTTAAAACTTTTACATTAATTTGTATATATTTTATACCATCCGATTAATATACCAAATAATTCTAGAATAATGCTCAAATTAATTTAATGTCCACTATCTAAGTACATATGGCCAAACAGGTGGCAACCATCGAACTTTTTTATTTATTTTCTTTATTTTCTTATTTTAAACCATCCAATTACTGTACCGAATAATTCTAAAATAATTTTCAAATTAATTTAGTTTTATGTTCAAACAGGTGGCAGCCTTCGATTTTTTATTAACTTTTTATTTCTTATTTGAAATCATCCGATTACTCTAGCATATATGTAATTCTAAATTGATATTTAAATTCATTTATACTTCACTACATATGAATTTAATTAAATTTTCACACCTCTGGCAACCTTAAGCATTATTTTTTCTTAAACCATTCAGTTCAAATACTCTGCCTTACAAAAAAAAATCAAATTCTTCAAGCCTTCGATATGTTTTCAGTATTCTGTGAGCGTGACGCAGTTTCGTTGCGTCACATTTTCGTTGCAGTCTATTAATTTAACTACGGCTGCTAAAAATTATCACTTCAAATTTCTTTTTTATGTTTTTGAATATTTTTTTTCATTAAAATTTTTTATTTCTTGACAACCCTAATGTTCAAGCTACGAAGTTACGAACCAAGTTAGTTGAAATATAACTGTTATAATTATATATTTGCTCGCGTCAAAGGTGAAGCGGATGAGGAGTTGACACAAAAACTTTGTGTTGAAAATTACTTCGGAAAAAGTAAATCCAGCGAAGCGGTTACCTGGACAATTAATGACTTAAACCCTTACCAAGTGGTCTTTATTGAGCTGCCGAGTATTGCATGCTTGATAGTAAATAATCTCATATTTTTTATTATGGTAAAACTGCGACCGTTGGGAAATTAATTTGTGAAATATGATTTTAATTTAGAATTCAAGAGATGAAAGTGAAAAGAAGTTTGATTAAACATTTTTTTTTTCTAAATTAGTAAACAAGCTGTACTACAAAAGTAAAAGTGATTCTTTCAGATTGTGATTTCAAATGTGAAGTCATTACTCATTTCAGAGAATAAAGCACTCAAAAATATACCATAACCTACAAGAAACCTACTGAGATATTAGTGGATACCGAAATCTCTTATACTATATTTAATCATTGGAAGAAAAGTCTCAGTTCTTCCTATTCAATTATACAATATAAAAACATTCCAACAAAAAATAATTATTAAAATATTTAAAAATACCCAGAGTCTTCAATTAAACACCAATAAATTACCAGTAATGTCCAAGCATTAAATAATTAATTACCGCGCAATTGCAATGCACTGAATCACCATTTAATTTCATAGTTATTTAAGTCCTATTTGCCAGAGGCAGCCATAAAATAACTGAGATCTTAACAGCACCCAATACTCGATTACCAATTCCCAGAACAGCAATATTGCAACACAAAAACAACAGCAGGTGCTTGAAGGTGTTGAGTCTTGTGTCTGCGACAGCATTCAATTAATTTTTTTATTAAAAACTTCAAGTGCACATAACGAGTTGCTGGAAGTGATGAAAGAGTAGACGTAAATACCTCAGCGCTGCACACTTGCAGGGGCCAGAGGCAGTGCCAGCGAAATGAAATTACATGGAACGCTCGTAGGTGTCAAGTGCCTTAAATTAACAGTAATTTAGTGAATGCGCGCCCATAAAACAAAAGCAGCGCCGATGATGATAGACGAGCAAACAGCGGTATGTTGAACTTAAATTACTTTGGGTATGACTGGGCGTATGATTAACTAACTGAAGCAATTTCTATAGACAAGCTGTCGCACTTCAAACAAATGTAAATGTGCTCACGGTGTCAAGACTTTAAGGTGGAAATGTGAAAATTTGAAATTTTGCGTGGAAGAAAAAATATTAAATGCATGGTTTTAGGCAAAAAATTAGAGCGGCGCAACCTTGTCTTGAATACTTTAAGTAGAAAAAATTAGAGCATGGCTACTTGGTTTAAGTCACTTTACATAAGTAGAAAAAAATTACGGCAAAAAATGTGGGAGCGATGTTAAGCTGATGTTAAGCTGAATAGCTTTAAAAACGTAAATTTGAAAAAAATCAGTCCGATGGTTGCCACCTGTTAAAATTTTTTACTTCAATTAAATTTATAAAATGAGCAAATTGTTGCAAAATGAGTACCGCCGCCGTATTATTTTTAAAAATATTTTTGAGCATGGTTGCCACCTTTTCCAATGTATAAAAATATGCAAATTATTGTAAAATGAGTATCAAACTAAACAGGTTAAGGAGGATTATTAAAAAAAAACAAAAAATAAGGTCAAATTTTTTAAAAATACATATGTTTGAGTGGCAACCTTGTCTCGAATACTCTAAATATAAAAAAATTATGGTAGCGATACAGTAAAGATAATTAGTTGAATAGATTGAAAAAGCGAAAATTGGAAAATATTTTTACGAGCGTTGCCACCTGTTAAAATTTTTTACTTTAATTACATGTATATGTAAAATGTGCAAATTATTGCAAATCCGCCAAATTATTTTTAAAAATATTTTTGAGCAGGGTTGCCACCTGCTAAAATTTTTTATTTCTATTAAATTTATTAAATGCGTAAATTATTGTAAAATGAATGCGGTTCTGTGTCCATCCGTATTATTTTAAAAATATTTTTGAGCATGGTTGCCACCTGTTTCAATTTATAAAAAATACAAATTATTACGAAATGAGTACCAAAGAAGTATTATTTAAAAAAAAATTATGTTTGGGTAACGTTGCCACCTGTTGATATTTTTTTAATAATTTTGAGTTCCCATCTGTTTCATTATTTATTATTTGTATCACGACAGAAAATTGTGACAATAATTATAAATCCAAATAAAAACCTCTAGTTTAATAAGCGTTGCCACTTATTCGGAAGGAAGTTAAGAATATAATTAGCACATTACTCAAATTACAATACAGCTAGTTGTATAAAACGCATATTAAATTATATAAAGTTCGTTTTTCAATTTCTGTTAACGGTTTTTTTCTTCTTCCTTGCGGGCGTATGTCCACGTAACTAGCTCAAAAAAGACAGCGTTAGTTGTGAAATGGAATTTTCTACTGAAAAGTTCAACCACCGCTTTTCGATTACAGCAACTTTATAGATAGCAACACCAACAGCATGGTTCTGCACTCAAACAGCGGAAGTAATATCTCAACTTCCGTTATTGCCAACATTATTCTGCTGACAGTGTAATTATTAAACAGATTACACGCTTCCGCTTCGGCGATCAATCAAATTGGTTGCACAAAACACTACTGAGCAAACACTGCTATGATTATGTAAACAAACGAGGGAGAATGTAAACAATTATGTATGAGTGTGTGTATGTGTGTGTGTGCAGAAACAAGGCTAAAGTTACGGAGTATAGCTGTGAATGCTGGTTTAATTCCCTACTTCATTTTGAAATGTTGAAAGTTGCTGCATTATTTAATTTCTTAATGGAGTTAATATTTAATTTGTTTGTCTAGTAATTAGCGGAAGTCTTTGCTCAATGCGTAATTAGCATTTCTTTTGATATTAAGATAAGGCGCACTTTGTAGAAACATGATAATTCAAAGAGCCGGAAATTCAATGCTCAATGCTTAAATTTACATTAAAACAAGCGATTATTCAGCTATCTTCCCATTTTTAGTCGATTTATTAACATCCGCTCAAATGATTCGTTCGCAAAGAAAATCGACTACTTCCAGCACATAAAATATCTCATAAATACACTTCTTTAGCAAAAATAATTTTATAGCGGATTTTTAAAACACACCGTTAAGATTCTTTGCATGCTCTCTTCATCCACTCCATTTCGCTATCCGCTTTCCATTTTTATGATGCCGTTTATTAGCTCTGTGCTTAACTCTGCACACGCTTCTGGAATATGAGCAGAGGATATAGAACATATGCAACTGTTCTTATGCACATAAATAAGTACATGTGTATAGTACATTAAATTATTTCACAAAGGTTAATGTGTTCAATGGCAACGAAAAAACTTTGATTTTTTACTGCTCACAGCGATTTTTTGGTATGAAAATTACACATCCAAATCACGTGCCGTAAATGGCTATAAGGTTTCATTTTATTAGCTGTTAGCACTTCCTGATTGCATAGCAGTGCAATGTGGCTGTAGTTGAAGACTATTTTTTTAGAAAGATGGAAGCACATATCACTTCCAGTTAATATTTCAGTATTATATATGTAACAGCGCATTACAACAAATGAAATGAATGTATATGTACGTAAAAATGTATGTTTAGTTGTTTCAGCGGACCAAATCATCATTTTATAAGTACAAACCAATGACAAATGAATCTTATTGAATAATAAGACTGTCAATTGTCCACCTACGGCTCTAACTCTCTCTGGAATATTTCAACTTAATTTTCCTAACTGCTAAATTATTTATGAGTTATCTATTTTAATGCATCATTGGTGAAATAAGAGCTGCTATGATATATACGTAATGAAATTATATTGAAAAGAGTTTTCAGACACTAAATGCCATAAAAAATGGTATATTCGACGTTGGAAATAAAAAATTTTATGCTCTTAAAAAACACACATTTTTATATAAACTGTTTCTAAGGCAACGAAATTCTTGTTGAAAATTAATTAATTGTCTTTGTTTTTACATTTCTACTAATTTTCGTATTCGCTGCTTTTGTCATCATATTCGTTTGTACTTATATACTGGGTAGTCGAAAAAGTATTTTCGTATTTCTAATCAAACTTCAACTTATTTTTTTATATTTATAATGAACTTTAATGAACCAAATATGTACCATTTTGGTAGACCATTTTTTGCCATTTTTCCGCTAGAAACATTATTCGATCAGTGCAAAACTTTTCTGGTTTCTCGGCGAAAAACTGCGACAAGTAATTTTCGCAGGCTTTTCTTGAAGCCAACTTTACTACATTAAGAGAGTTCTCCATTGAACGCAACAAATGGTAATCCAGTAATGCAATGTCAGGGCTATATGGTGGATCCATCAAAACATCCCAGCCAAGGTCTCCCAGTTTTTACCGAGTCATCAAAGATGTGTGTGGTCTAGCGTTGTACCGATGGAAGACGAAGCCCTTTCTACTGATCAGTTCTGTCCGTTTTTTTGGATTGCTTGCTTCAATCTCATCAGTTGTTGACAGTAAAATGTAGAATCAATCATTCGACCAGGCTGGAGCAGCTCATAGTGGCTGATTCCTTTCCAATCCCAATCCCAGACGTCAACTCCTGGCTTTGCGACCATTTGTTGAGCTTCACCACGCTTGGACCATGATCTTTTTCGCACATTAATGTCGTATTTGATCCACTTTTCGTCTGAAATATGCCGCCATGAAATTAATTCTTCCATCTTCTTATCAAGCATGTTGTAATAACTCACATAAGAGCAATAAAAGCATTAATCCCTCCACTGCGTATGAGCAACATGAAGAAGTAAAATTTAATGTAATTATTGGGCAAAGCTGCACTCAAGGTGAATGTATCAGATATTATATTTTTTCTTAATAATTGAATTAAGACTTGCATTTAGGTCTGGTTTTATAGATATCATGAATATATGTCTACATGTAAGGGTGAGTCGATTTTTTTTTTTTTCAATAAAATCACATATGTATGTGCCGCGGATCATGAACAACTTTGCCTAAGAGATTAGTCTAAAATCGGTTTCTAGCCAGCTATTTTTAAGGCGAAGTTTAAAAAATCTGAATAATCGGCTTCATTGGAGATATGTGATATAGTTGTCCGATGTTGCCCATTGCGACAAATGAGCAACTGAATGAATGAATATAAATATTTTATGTATATTTTGAAGTTCTGGGAACTAAAACCTTTTTTTTCATTTTCTCAATTTGTATTTTTTGATACCTAATCTTTAAAAAATATATATTTTAACATATTAGCAGTGCATGTTTTTGCGAAAAATTCTAATCCTGATGAAATTGATATCATATAAAGATGCATGCACGCAGCTTGAATACGACAATCAGTTGGACAATATGCTTACTGAATCAGCATTTGTACAGCAACACAAAGTATCTACTATTCAGTAAAGTTTTCAGCTACGCTCTGTACAATGAAGCACTGATTGCTAACGAGAATTTCTGCTTTATCATTGCCTATTTACAGTTATGAACAGTTATACCGATTTGTGTTTGCCAAAGTGCATCGGATTTCATGGAGACTGAAGATATTCTGCAGTACAAAAATGTAGCTGATGATAATGGTCATTTACGACACATTATGTTGACAGTTTTAGATGTACAAAGGAGATACTTTTTTTTAGACTGCAACAGGTAGAATTGGCAACAAATTTGCTCATTGGGCGCTGCATCTTCTGACAATGCAACAATTCGCTTGAGGCGTTGAAGTGCTCACTTTTGAAGCGCCATTCATTTTATTGTTTAACGTCATATTCATAAACACATGTATTGTGACTAAAATGTTATATTTAATGAACGCAGGGTCCTTCTCAAGCATATATTTTGCGACCCCTACTCGATGTCGCTTTTGCAAAAGATTCCGGTCTTTTGACACGAGTCCAACAATGACACGTCTCAAACCCAAAACATTAAGGGGTATTCTGGTCTAGAAGCAAGAATTTCAGGTAATTTTTAAAGTGTCGTAAAAAAAGGCAAATAATATTTTTACTATCAAGTTTTTTATTTGTTATTTGTTAATTTTAGAAGAGTACAGAAAAAAATTAAAAACTAAAAATGTAAAAATTTTCAAAAATTGTGAGCTGACGAAGTGGGGGGTCTCTAAAAATTTCCACTTGACCATACCCATGATTTCAATCCTCCTAGTTATCTGAAACCAAAAAAAAAAAGATTATTAATCTAGAATAATGTCGCAATGGTCGGAACTACGGAAAAGTGGGAAAAAATATTTTTCACAAAATAGCGACTGCCTGAAAAAAAAAGTTTTTTTGGATCACTTTTTCTGACTATTTCGAATTTTTTAAAAATAATAAAAATAAAAAAAATTCCAACCATAGACAAGCCTATAAAAAAGACTCTATAAAAATTTCAAGTAAATCGGTCTAGTAGAACCTGAGAAATCGTGGGTATCGTTCCGAAAAAGTCAGTTTTGAGAAAAACGCGTTTAAAGTTTAAGAGACAATTCTAGTGAACACGGACGCCACGTTACAAAATCGGCTATATCTCCGAAAATAAGTCGAATTTTGAAAAATCCTTCCAAGGTCATATTTTTGAAAGTCTAAACTTTCACGGTATGCAAAAAAAATCGATTTTTCCAAAATCCTAGACAATAATACCCCCTTAACCAAAATGTGTCTACTCGATCCATTGGAGATGTTGAGATCTTCTGTTAACAGGGCATTTGAAAAGCCCCCGGCCTACTACGACAAAACACATTTTTTTAGCAAGATTAGTTTTTTTGTAATCAACATATTTCCCGTTAAGGGTGATACACTGATTATAGAGATACCAATTTTTGTAGTACGATTTGCCCTTTGCTTCAAAATAGGACTCAGTTTCGGCGATCACCTCTTCAGTCGACGAAATCTCATTCCCAGCGAGCATTCCTTTGAGATCTGATAACAGGAAATATTCGCTGGGGTTGGTTTAAGTTGCATGCGGAAGCAGTTCAAAGCCCAATTCAAAGGTTTTTGCCATCGTTTTCCGTGGCACTTTGCAAAGGGATTTCTTATACCCAAATTTTCATGAATGATATGATGGACACGTTCAGTTTATATTTGTATAGAGCCTGCTCTATCGAACAACTTCATTTTAAGATTATCTTAAATTATTTTCTGAACTTTTGTGCCTACACTGCATTCACCATCTTTAGTGCTCATTTCACCACGCCGAAACTTACCATACAAATCATTGGTGATTGAATTTCCTGGTACAGTGTCGGCAACTCGTCATCAAGCCAAGTTTTTGGCTTTCACTGTATTTTTTCCCATCATAAATCAATATTTTATATACATGCGAGATTCCTTTTTATCTACAAGTATTTTCTTCACAATAACAAAAGTCGCTTCACTCAAAATATTATAATCTACAAACTAATGGACCGAAGGCTTTTAAATTTGTGCACGGTCCTTTTGAAGGTTAAGACTAACTTAAAATAATATGGATTTAACTCGTCGTTAAAATTTTTCCAGTGTAAAAATCGCCAAACCAACCTTTGGCGTGTAATTCTGAAGTGAACAAGAACCAGATTTGGAATCATAAGATTTTCTTTTCCTCTCAGGCTCTTAAAATAATATAGATTTAACTCGAGTAACGTCATCTATGTGTCAAACAGAGGAATTTTCAATTGACCTGTTATCTCTCTGGTGCCAACACAACGATTTGGTCTCTTTCTTTAACTTTTCTGTTCGTCACTAACATAAGTGGATAGACGACTTATGCGAGACAGATTTTCGGTGATTTTACGACCTTAAATGAAAGCCTTGTGCCACTCAAGTACTTATGTTCGTGATAAGGTAAACTGACATAATATTTCAAGCAAACTCGTCGTTAAAATTTTTCCAGGGTAAAAATCGCCAAACCAACCTTTGATGTGTGTAATTCTAAAGAGAACGAGAACCAGATTTGGAATCATAAGATTTTCTTTTACCCTCTTACGCTCATACACAAAATTCACGATATTCCAAACACGAGCGCTCGCTTGCTTTTTTATTCTCTGTGGTCCACTGCTGTTCCAAACGTACACACAAAATGTATGATTTCGGAAAGATGAGTACATTCATCAAAGTAATTATGCGCATAATTAATGGAAGCCACACAGTAGACAGCGACGAAATCATAAATAAAGATGAGATCGACTGTAATTATTATGACAGGACTTAATACATGAATGCAATGATTCGTGAATGCACATAACTACAGTAAACGCAAAGGCCTTAGAACAAACACACGTGTCTGTACATTTTGACAGCACGATGACAGTTTTCAATGTGCGAACGCCGGGCATGGATTGTAGCATCGAAATGTTGCAACAACACAAACCAAAGCGATGGCCGGTAAACCCCTTAATTCACGGCACTTCCAAGAAGAGCTATTATGACAGGCAACAAAGAGAAGTAAAGCGCTAGTGATGATGATGAAACCAAAACCAACAACAACAACAACAACAACACATTAAGTAAAAGCCTAAAACAACAAGAAACAAGTGAATGGCGCACAAATTACTACACATGTAGCAGTATTTACTCGAGCCCCGGGGGGAACTTGTCTTTTAGGCAAAAAAAAATAGTGTGGAGGCAGCAGCACTTTTCGTGTGTCTTTATGTACGTCTATATATGTATGTTTGTGTATATTGATATGTATGTACATACACATGTGTGTCTCTAACTAAACTGTTGACCATAGTGCCGCTGTGGGCCAACTCAAGCGTATAATTTTAATAACATAATGACAAGCTCAACTCATCGTGGGCCGCATTTGCACTCGCAGTCTAGACAATTTTCACAATAAAATGATAAGAAAAAATAACAAAAAAGTTTTCGTAAATTTTCATTCATGAATTCGCTGAAACAAAAGCGCGCATAATCAGTAAAAATGATAATTCCAATTTATCCTTATCGCTCGGCGTGTTTGTGGTTAAGTCGATTTAAGCAATTTCGGCTGCGCTGATTACAAATGTAAATCTATTCATGCGTTTTTATTGAACTGAAAACACGTCGAACGGAAATTATTCATTTGGAAGAAGGTTTCCATCAATCATGGCCGGCCGACCTTTATTCATGCATGAAAAGCTAAAAGCTTAAAAGCTTTTTATAACGACAGAATTTTTAATAAAATTTTTGAATAATATTTGCTTTTTTCACAAAGACCACCTTTCTGCTGAGTGACTGCGCATATATTTGCGAAATCGGAGTCTGCATGAATAATTTTCAAGTTAATATTTTTGCAAATAATGGAAAAGTCTCATCAATTTGGGAGGATTAAATAAGCATGAGATATGAATATAAGTTTCAAACTGAAACCATCAGTTTTCCTAATTTTTAATAGGGTTAAGGAGGCTCGACTTCTTCTGACATAAGCTTTAAGCATATTCGAAGCTTGTTTTCATCAAGCTGGAATACAATCGCACCAATTTTCAATATCAGGCTGTTAATCGATTATTGTCTTTAAAGACTTAGTCCAATTATAAGCCTAATATTTGACAACTCCGATTCAAGAATTATGCAAATAGTCCATAATTTCCCAAGTTGCCATATACTGAATATGAGACATTCTGCATTGCCAGTTTAGAAGTTATTGAAGTTCATACAAAAATCAGAATATAATTTTTAACTAGATACAAGCTGACTTAGTGATTTCTTG
Source organism: Bactrocera neohumeralis (assembly GCF_024586455.1). Taxonomy (NCBI): domain Eukaryota; kingdom Metazoa; phylum Arthropoda; class Insecta; order Diptera; family Tephritidae; genus Bactrocera; species Bactrocera neohumeralis. Next base: position 16,450,931 of record NC_065923.1, read on the forward strand.
TACTCTGGTCGCTTAAATACCATATACAGATCTTCATATATCAATGAGTATCAGTTTACGAAGAATAAAATGGAATGGGCAATCCGCTCATTTGACTTATACAAATCTCACGGTACGGACGAAATACCTCCAGGAATGCTTCAGAATGCGCTGTCTATCCGCACCATGGCTAAAGGCGATTTTTAGGGACACACTCATAGCGAGAGGCTAGGGTAAACTCGGAAATGTTTGGGCCTATAAGCTTAACTTCCTTCCTACTGAAAACGTAAAAGAAAATATTGGACGTGCACATTAGAGCCTCAGCGTCTTCTAGAAGCTTATTCAAGGCGAATATCGAAAATAGGCTCTTGAATATAAGGATTACGCTCGTGGAGAATTGCTGGAAAATGCTATTGTGTTCAACAAAGTCTCTACGGAAACTATAGTATACTGAATAGTATACAGCCAATGGCCTATATTCGATTAGTGGTGAATAAACTGATGTAGAACTTGGACGGCAAGACCCTTAAGATAGTGGTATATGCGGACGACATTGCCATCTTATTAACGGTAATGTTCTACAGACCAATTTAAAGTCTAGCAATGCTCTATATGCGTGTACACAACCTGGGAAATCTCTTCCTCTCTCACGATCTGGTGCCACACAGCTATTTTAAGACGAATTCAAGCTCTAGTGTGCAATAGTAGGGTACAGAGGCTCGCTGTGATGTGCGTAATAGGGGCTTTAAGAACAACTCCAACGGCGGCTCTTGAACTAGTGCCAAACCTGCCACCTTTAAAACTCTATGGTGAAAACTTCGCATAACTTTCAGCTGCTGTCCTGCTTCCCAAGACACTTTTGGCTTAACCTAACCTAAACTGAGACGAGAAAAGTTTGATTGATTGATTGATTATTTTCACGTGAACAAACGAATTTCCTTAAAATTTTATGTTTCCAAAGGAATCACAGCTATGGAATCGTTGAAAATAATCTACCTTATCAAAAACATAAATTTTTGAGTTCTAAAAATATTTAAGAAAATTTCTTGGAAACCGACGTATTGTCATCAGAGAGCTATCAAAAGATCTCAAAATCTCTTATGAACCTACTCAACACATTTTGGTTAATGTTTCGGGTATGAAGCGTATCAATGCTGGACTCGTAACAAACGATCTGACACTTTTGCAAACACGACTCGAGTAGAAGTCACAAAATGTGGTTTGATAATGTGCATTTCAGAAAATAACGACGAGATTGTTAAAAAATCAAGCAAATAGCGCTGCAAAAATGAACCAAAACCGTAAAGATAAAAGTGGGCCGAAAATCAAGTTGAGCATCAACGCTTTCTTTGGTTATCGTGGTGTGAATCAACATGACTTCATTCAACAGGGTCAAATGGTCAATAAGGATTGCTTGGCCTTTTTGAGTCGTCTATAAAGCAATTCGTCGTTAACCAGCAAAATTTATGATTTTTTCACCACGAAAATCCGACTTTGGATTTTAGCATGATTGAGACTGAATTTTTGGTAATATTTACTTACATATTTCATTTCAGATTTGGCTGTTTGTGATTTTCTTCTATTTTCACAACTGTAAAATCCTCTATGGGGAAAACGCCATTGGTCCATTGAGGCCACTAAAAGACACTCGTTGAAGGCAGTGCACGCCTTGCCAGCCGAGGCTTGTAATAAGTGCATGTTTAGAACGTTTTCAAACTGAAAAGTAGCCCGTTTTGAAGCCGATAGTAAAGATTTCCATTTATATAAATAAAAACATTTTTTTATTCGTCAGTCCGGGTCAAATTTGACCAGATGGTAAATCTGATTTTAAGACCACTTTATCCGAATAGAGGGTAACACCTCTCATATGAGACTTAGAGCGATTATACCTTCTCTTGAAACTCATATATCCACCATTTCCACCTTATTAATTTGTATTCATCAGAGTGTCTTTGTAATATCAAAGAACACTGATGGCTTTAAGACATTGCATACAAACAAGCTAAGCCAAAACGTGTTATTTATTAACCAAACGTGTAAACAACAATACATCGGGTAAGCCAAACAATATGAGCATTTTTAAAAAAGTAAACAAATTTTGCTAGCATTATGACAAGGAGGCGACTTGGTAAGAAATTACCAACAAACATACACACTCGCAAACTTTCGCCTTTATTATAGTAGTGTGATGAGGAAGAGCGCCATGTCGCAGGTTAAATGAATTGCCATCATCACTCTTCAAATTCAATTGCAAATATTTGCCTGTGAACAAAGTACATGCATTCATATTGTAGGTATTATACATATAAGTATCTAAGGTAAACTGAACCGGCAAGAACTCTATTTTCAACTATTTTTTCCAAGCATATTTGTCCAATAAATTATGCCATCTAACCGCGAGTCCGGCATACAGCCATGCAACGCAAACAAACATAACATGAGACAACATGCAGAATAAACTGCAGGTGCTACGCTGCGTATGAGCAACAAGAAAACAGCAAATCTCTCAATTTTGCATCTGCGCTACGCCGCTTCGGTGCAAAACAAGTCGGTTATTTCGGTTATTTTTCTTTTTTCTGGCGCCGAGTGAGCTGTATGTACCGTTATACACATATATGCAAACATTTTGGTGATCTGTATGTGCAGATTAGCGAAATTTGGAGCGCTTCTGTTCATAATTTGCGCAGTAGTAAGTAGGAAGGGGAAATTTTAGCGCTTTCGATATTGTTGTTGTCATTAATGGGTAATGACAGTGCTTGAATGCTGAAGATTTATAGAATTTAAGGATTTTAAACTTTTAATTATTACTGATTTATGTGGCGGCGAAGGTGTTTACTAAATCGTTTTTCAGTTTCAAACAATATATTTGAGTGTTTTGCAATGGAAAAATAAATACAAATCAGTGAAAACTTTAACTTCGTATACAATGAAGCTATAATACCCTACACAGGTGCACTTTTTATAGAAAAAAGCTCTTCAAAAATCAAGGTAATCTTGTCATTGTTTTTTCAATATTCATGGTTTGATGCATCATGAGTTTATTTCAGAGGGACAGATGTTCAATAAAGAGTTCTTTTTGGTCGTGTGGAGGCTTGAAAAGCTATAGTCCGAATTCGACCATGATTAGTTAAGCGGAGAAAGACATTAAAATCATTATTTGTGCCAAGTTTTATTCTGTTATTGGGTATAAATATGTGTTTAAACACTAGTACTAGTATATGCATATAATCACATCTCAAAGTTGATCACCAAACACAAGAGTTCGCCCTCCAAAATCCTTAAACAATTCTTTGCTATCACTTAACCTCATTTTAGCATTTCCTCACCTTAGTAGCCACATTTCACAACACTTAATCAACTTTAATTAACTTAAATCTACCATTCGACTATTCACTCGCTCATATATGTATGTCTTTGGACTATTAGTGAAAATCTTAAGCTCAGAGTAAAACATTTATTTTTGCTATGCAATCCATCAGCCGTTCAACTTTCCGTGCGCTCCATTAACTTTATGTACAACATGTATGTAAGTATGTGCGTGCAAATCCATTTTATTGGCAAATGTGAGCGCAAATGTCAGCTCATTCATATCCCTGAGTATGCGCGTGAAGGGTGAAAGCACGTGTGCAGGGTATGCATGAATTGATATACAAGTATAGTATGTGTATGTGTGTGGCTGGGCATTTATTTCGAATTGTCCACTCATCCATCATGGCACCTTCGCCTCAACAGTTTATTTGAACTGCGTGTGCGGCTTAATTTGTTGATTTGTGCTTTACACTCCAAGAAATATATGTATAAAGATATATATTATATATACATTAGGGTGATTCAAAAAAATTTTTTTTTTTTTTTTCAATTGGTACTCGCAAAAATAGGTTCCTAGACACCTCTAAGAAAGCCTCTCCAAATATGAGTTTTTAATTGTAACGGGAAGGTCCTCCGCCTAACGGTTTTCTATTTTTTCTTATTATCAGATAGAAAAATTTATATATCGCTTCCAGCTACTTGAAAAAATATTTTGTTAATTAGGTTTTGTAGGAAACTGAATGCTCTAAAATATGGTCTCTTATGATTTTTTCGTAAACCCAATCGTTTAAAAGATATTAACGGTTGAAATTTGACTATTTTTGGAAAAATTCTTTTTTTCTTATTAATTTTATAACTCAATGAAAAAAAATTATTATGAACCAATTGAAAAAAAAAAAAAAAATTTTTTTTGAATCACCCTAATATACATATATATATATGTTATATATATATATATAATATCTGTTATGGATTTACAACAACACAACATTTGAGGGGTCAGTGCAGCCAAGCGTAAAGTGACTGCTTATCGCCAACACATATATGTTATAGAGTATCAATGTATGTATGTATGTGTGTGCATGCAGAGCGATCAATTGCAGCGCACCATTTGGCCAGACAGACGGATGCGTGGGCCGTCACCGATTTATGAGTTGCCAACTCTGTAAATTCACTACCATTTTGACTATTTACCTTAACACTTTGCAATCTGACACCCGTTAAAGGGGTGTTGAATGGCGCTTTACTTATATACCCTGCAAAAACAAGCATGTGAAAGCTGATAGCGTCACTTAAAATGCAAAATAACGTTACATCACTTTTTATATTTATTTTCAGAGGCGAAGGAAAAACGTTATAATAAAAAACCACTCGAATTGAAACGAAATTTGTGTTTTGGTTATAAAATGGTTATGAAATTGTTATAAAGTGGCTATGAAGTGGTTATATATTGGTTATTAAGTGGCTATATATTGGTTATTAACTGGTTATATATTGGTTATCAAACACTCATATTGAAAAAAAATTGAGTTTTGGTTATAAAATGGTTATGAAATTGTTATAAAATGGTTATTAAGTGGTTATACATTGGTTATCATACACTCATATTGAAAAAAAATTGAGTTTTGGTTATAAAATGGTTATGAAATTGTTATAAAATGGTTATTAAGTGGTTATATATTGGTTATCAAACACTCATATTGAAAAAAAATTGAGTTTTGGTTATAAAATGGTTATGAAATTGTTATAAAATGGTTATTAAGTGGTTATATATTGGTTATTAAGTGGTTATATATTGGTTATTCAAAAAAAAAATTGAGTTTTGGTTATAAAATGGTTCTATATTGGTTATAATATCTCACAATGGTTTTCGTTTTTTTTATGATACATGCTGCTTCCGCTCTGTCTAAAACACGTGTTACTAACCACCTTTTATAATTAAATAGCTTTGTTCCTACCGGCACATTTTACGCAGAAGCTCCACGTATTCACTGCATATACTTCCATGCGATAGCAAATTCATGCCTGCCCATGACAGCAGCAATGTGTTGACTCCCCTAAAAGCATATACAAACTGATGCCTGCATTTCGCGTAAAATTTAAAGCTGAGAGCAGTGCATTCGCATATTTTCGCTGGTATTTTCACCCCTCTGGATTAAACTGGGTATTTACACAGCATATTCCCTGAATTCAGCTATCAGCATAATATGTTATGCCACGGAGAGATTTCATATTTTATCATTGCTTTTTAAATCAGTTTGCATTTAAAGGTGTTTACGGTAAAATTCTCGGATGCACGCAGATTTATTGCTCATGACCTTGACATGCTGCAACTATGTTTTTTATGGATTTAAATACAGTTTTAATACTCCATGATTTTTCAGTTTTAATACTCCATTTTTCCAATACCACACACTATTAATATACCACATACTAATGAAATGTTCCCCTGGTTCATTAAGGTACCATCACCAATCACATGGAGTAAAGTCACCCGGATGTCATGTGTTTGTTATATTGGGGCTAGGCCAAGCTTTCACGTAATTTTATCTATTTTAGGCACAAATATATTATTATGAATAAAACACGTTTTCTCATTTTGACATCACACATTGGCCGATGTATGCGGTCCAAAGTCACCCGGAAGATCGAAAATCTTTATATTAAGTATATGAGGGCTTAGGGAAGTTGGCGCGATTGAACTCATTTTTGACATTGAGACATACCATTGTCAAGAAAAGATTATCGCAGAATTGGAATTATATATCTCACACATTGACCGATATTTGATGTAAAAAGTCAACTATACACAGGTACAGAGGTCCAAATATTTTTGAAATTTAGTTATATTGAAAGTAGGCGTGGTTGCAGTTCTATTTCGCCCATTTTCGTACTGTAAAATAAGAATAATGAATGAAGAATAGATAATGTTATATACTATATATTTATATTTGGTTGAAATCGGTAAAGCAGATGCTGATATGAAAATCCATAATATGATATGATAATTATGGGATTTTATATGTTTTCCTTTAATGGCGTTTGGTGAGCGTGGCAGTGGTCCGATTACGCCTATCTACCACTCCGCCTTACCATTTTGCCAAGAAACATGTATTTCTTAATTTTTACTCAACTTACAACTTACATGGACGCACGGAACGGTGAGACAGACGATTACACGAATTTAAACTATTCTCGTCATCCTGATCATTTATATATACATAACCCTATATCTATAAGTGATACCTTTCGACCATTGGGTGAAAAAAATTACTATACCCTGCAGCAACATGTTGCAAGAGTATAAAAATCAAGGTACATGTAAATCTATAAAAAAATAAATTCATAAATTTTGCATTAAATTGAAGATATGCATGATCTCGTTGAATACGTTGTTGCCATTTTGAAGTAAGTTTCATAATGGCACTCTCATAAAAACCCTCGTCGCTATAGACAAAAAATTGTGACAATCGATTTTCATAAGCTCCTCATGAAGTGAAATTTTCACCGAGAAAATTATTTGCCATAGGCAAAGAGGTAGTAATCTCTAGGTGTCAGGAACCGGACTATAAGGTTTATGCATAAAAAGCCCCAAGCCAAGTTCCCGGAGCTTCAGTGAAAAGATTTACTCAGGAGCAACTTTTGCCTGTGATGCAAATTTTTTTCCAAGATAATGGTTCGGTTCACGCTTCGACTAATCGACCATCAAGGTGTGAAATTCAAGCAACTATGCATTGGTTACGCACCACGTTTACTCTTATGGATAATGTGCATTCTGAGAGATGGCTTACAGTGCGCACGAAAGACGTATTGCTGATATGTAGTAAAGTTTCGAAGAAGACCCGCATACGTGCATCGGCAACTGCGCGCACAATTGAAGCTGTGTCCATCTACTTTACAGATGATTTTGCGGAAAAATCTTGGTTTGAGACTCGTGTAAGAATTGAAGCTAAACGACTTCAAGCGCGTCGCACGTTCGGCGATATCGCCACCAATCCTGATTTTCGCAATAAAATTTTATTCAGCAATGAAGCTCATTTGTGATTTAAAGGGTATGTTAATAAACAAAGTCCCATATTAAGGTCTGATGACCAAAAAGTCATTGTCGAGACGCCATTACATTCTCAAAAGATCAGTATGTGGTATGATCTATGAGTAAAGGGTGGTACATTTTGCATCCAAAATGAAGTCGACCATTATGTCACAGTCAATAGATAACATTATGGAGCCATGCTTATTGATTTTTACACAGCTGGATTAAAAGATTTTTATGTTGTCGATCCACATGAAATACTCTTCTTCTTTATTGGCGTAGGCACCGCTTACGCGATTATAGCCGAGTTAATAACATCGCGCCAGTCGTTTTTTCTTTTAGCTACGTGGCGCCAATTGGATATTCCAAGCGAATCCTTCTCCACTTGGTCTTACACACACAATCTTCTTCTCATCTGTTTCATCGGGTAAATACTTTCAAAGCTGGAGTGTCTTCGTCCATTCGGGCAACATGACCTAGCCAGCGTAGCCGCTGTCTTCTAATTCGCTGAACTATGTCAATGTCGTCGTATAGTCTCGTGCAGCTCATCGTTCCATCGAAGATTTATATAACATATACACCCAACGAAACAATCAATTTATTGAAGGAAGTTTTGGTGAGCGTATTATTTCGCGTCGTGGACTTACGGCGTGTTCTCTTTAAAATCGTGTGGTTTTACACCTCAGAACTATTTTTGTAGGGTGATGTGAAGTCGCTGAAATCTTAGCCATGACATGAAATTATTCTTCTATTTCATTACATTTTATTATAACTTTATGAAAAGATCTTCTTACAACAGGCAACTCTATCACTGCCAGTTGGAGCTTTTACAAGCACAAAGAAAAGAAAATTAACTTCACATTTCCGGTTTCTTTTTGTTATGTATGTATAAAATAAATATTATTAAAACGCAACTCACAACTGCAGCGTCGTCATATCTCCACTTGCTCTAAATTGATATATTAATGTATTCTTACACAAGAATTACTTAATTTATGAAGAAATCCTTGAATTATGGGCATGATAAGTGCGATGGTTACGGACCAAGGGCCACGACACATATTAATTTAGCACAATCCTTTCCAAGAAGTTACTTCAAAGCAAAATCTGCAAATGGAAATGTAGAAATTGTGTTATATGCAAAGCAAGAAGTGATATACATATGTGCGTGTGGTTGTGCGAATGAATGAGAAATGTGTGTCCCATTCAAGCCAGTAGCACTGCTTCCATTAAAACAACTCCGTGCTCGCGGCTGCAGCCATTCATCTACGCGCGCTGAGACTACATTACGCCAACGCATAATGAACTAAAGGCAGTGGTCGGTGCCGCTTTAACAACAAAACTGCATAGACTCACATTCACACGCGGCTTCTTCGATTAGTTTTGTTGTGGCGTGCAGCAAACGGCACATACAAGTGCCACGGCCAATGCCAATGCCAGGCAACCGACCAGCGAGTCAGCCAGCCGCAGGCAAACGAGAAAACTCGCATAGGAAAAGTTCCCACCAAGCGCATGGTGAGCTGCACTCGCTTAATACCACGCCATTATGTGGGCTTCTTAGCGTGTTGTGCAGCGCGTTGCTGGCCGGCCTTCAAGGGCTCTCACTTTTCGCTTTGACCCCAAACAAGTGCACCTTCCAGCAGCGAGAATTTCCGCACTTAAGTAAGGGCGCCTGAATTAAAAGTGTAGTGTATTTATGCAGGTGTGGGTGTAAGGCAGTAATTGTGCTCGAGTTTGGCACGGCTCGGCGCGTGGCAATAGCTGCGAGTCAGCGGCGACAGCAGCAAAAAAAGGAGCGAGTTTGCGCTGCAAAAGTTTTCAACAGTTGGCAGGTGGTAGCCGGGCATAATTCCATTTGCATATTTTGGTGTAATAAAAATACTTGTCCGTGTATTATTTAGCTGCTGTGAGTTTCTACGAGCAATGTTATTACGAATCCTTGCGGTTGTTGGTGAATGCTTGCATGGCATTTCCATTGTTGAGGCAAAGTTTGAGTAATTACTCAATTAGATGAATGCTGATTTACCGTTATCACAAGATTTTAAATTGCATATATCCTTGACCGGTGATTATAGAAACGATTTTATGATGTCAAGTTTTAATAAATAGATCTTCCCGAATCACAAATTGTTTTATTTGGAGATTCATCGAAGAGAAATTTAAGATTGAAACTAATTTACCTTCCATTTTCTATGATCTATGAAGCTGGCTCCTTGAATACGTATAATTATACAAAAGATGAAGGCATAAACTGTTAAACTTGAGAAAATGAGCGCATTAAAGCCCTATAGTGGGCGTGGTACCGCCCTCTAATAGGTTTAATATACAAAACTAAGTGCATTAGAAGCATTAAATTTACACCCAGGATGATACAAGAAGGGTTCATAGGAGCTGGTGTCAAAATTGGACGATGAGTTTGCCACCGCTAACGTTTATGTTAAAACATACATCTCCAGACCTAGACGACTAAATTCAACTCAACTTGCAACTTAAGATTATATTGATATTCCCATAACACCTCACTACCCACGCATGATTGGAGGGTAATAAAACTGGAGAGGAACCATATCGGCAAGCGGTGATTTTGCTAAATGCGGAGTCCGTCGATTCTCTCAGCGAAACCAAGAGAGCCGTAAGCTATGGGTTCGAAAGCGTGGTCCTTAGGATACTCCCGACGGATAGCAAAACAGATGGCGCTCAATTTTCAGATGCGGTGAATATGACAGGTGGAGATGATCAAACGACCATAGAAAACGATTCGAGTCTTTTGGACGTAGCGAGTTCTGAAGGCGGTTCACTAATTGACGACTCCGTCCTCAACGTTAAACAGCTGTTTGAGGAGGTGAGGGTCGAGCACGACATGGGCGCTGAACTAGCACTTCAGGAGGACAGTCTGAAGGATGATATTCTCCCAGGCTAACCTCCTACAAGCAAAGACGGCCTCCGCAATTTTCCCGCTCCGTCTAAAACAAGACGACGCCGATGTTGTTATGGTCCAGGAAACGTTGCAGACTAGTAACGGCATCTCCGAATTGCCAACGAATTGCTATAAGCTGCTGGCGACCAACGATACAGATAGAACCAGAGCCTGCATGATGGTTCGAAATGAATTAACATTATTCTTTTACCAACTTTCAGCAACGCTGATGTTGCATCCACCATATAGCACGGAGTAGTAGCATATTTGTGCCAACATTTGATCTGTCTACTTGTCTACATCGAGTGATTCTACTGGAAAAAATTCGTCTTAATAGAAGCTTTTTGACTTTCCCAGTTTTTTTCACAAGATATTAGGCAAAATGATATTGCGAAATCATTTTTTGTAAAAAAAAATCACCATTTTTTTTTAAGTAAAAATGACAATAATGGTTATCTCAAATTTTAGCAAAGACACACACCATATGTAATTTCGCATAGCAAAGTTACATACCTGAAATTATGTTTGCTAATCGGTTAAAATGTTTCAAAAATATATACTAGTATAAAAATTATATATAAAATGGAATAATGTAAATGGTTTAAAAAAATTTGAAAAGCAAATAGTTCACTTTTGAATTACTTGAAGTTCTTTTGAGAGAGAAGATTATACTTTTAAATATTTATGTACTACAAAACTTTGATAAAAAGTAAGTAATAAAATTATAAGCTACTATAAAATGGCCAAAACCATATTTTTTATAGCCAAATATTTATATCAACCACCCCTTCTCCCCTCAAACAGGTCTTTAAATCATCTTGTGCTACTTTAAGAAACTTTTATTGACTCATAAAAATATTTTATTCACTTTAAACAATATTTGCTTTCACAAATGAAGTAACTGCTGCATATTTGTGTTTAAATAAATAAATTTGTATTAATAGCTTGATTTTCTTTTTTAAATTTGCTGCTACCATACTTGTATATTAAAGTTGTTACGCTATAAATAGCTGCTCACCACACCGAGCAGCTGGATCAGGCGGACGTCCTTGTCAATCGCCATTTGCCCTTGAACTTGCACTGAAACGTCTCAAAATTGTCCGAATACTTTCCCTTGTGTAGGATGTACTTAAAATTGTTACATTTTTTCCCATAAAAAAGTTACAACTTAATCCCGTCTCGCTGCCCCTTTCTTTGCGAAAGTTAAACGCCATCAATCAAGACTGTCAAAGTAAATGAATTAAATGGATTTGATGAAGAGCCAAATTTACTAAATTTTTTTTTTTGAATTTTGCATAAACATCGATTTTTTACGGCATAACTTCTCGAGAAAACTTCAAAGTTTCAAGCAGCACACCCTTTACGCGCCGAAGTATGTGGGTGTATGCGCCGACGTCCGCGCGTATATGCCTGAGAATGGTTGTGGCGTGCGACAAAAATGTCCTTTGAGGGTATTAAACATGTTTTTGTTTCCACTTAAATATGTTTTGAATTTTTTATTTTCATTTAGCAAAAAAAAACTTTTCCCATAATGGATAGTCAAGCTGCGCTTAAAATGGCTGTTGAAAAGAAATTATGCACTTTCCTCCAGTGCTTTAAGTAGTAGGGAGAGAGGAAAAGGCAAATATGGATATATACATATATATACAAAAAATCTAATACATATCGACAAAGTTGCCTAGCAAAATTTTGAAAGTATTTCACATTTTCATTTTTAAAACATTACTCAAAGTAAGGCCTAATCGAGTTAGGGGAAATTTTTGCGGTTTTCATTCAGCAAAAAAGAAATACTTTTTTGTACTTGTGCATATTTTCTTTGTGGAACTTTTGCCAATTCTAATGCGACTGATTAAAGATTCACCGCACAGACACCACAAATGGTTGGGGCGTAAGTCAACATAAGAGTTAAGTTAAGTTAAGGCACATGTGGGAGAGTTCAAGAGTTTGTTTCAAAGAGAGAAAAATATTTATATTAGGCGCACACACTTACACATTTGCATAAATAATAAAATTTTCTGCCATAATTTTAAATTCATACATATATATACTTCAATCTTTGTACCGTCGCTGGTCTGGATTCTTACAATCATTGTTTGCCATCATGTATTCGATCGCCAGCACTCATAATAACTGCTTCCACTCATAAACAGTTTCCTTGCAGCTGCATTATTGCAATGCCAGTTGCTGGCAAGTGCACTGTTACTCCAATTCTGTTTTGCTTACGGTACTACAGTTATTAGTGTGTCTATCGCGGCTGTTAGCCACATTGATTTTAAATCGTCGGCTCTTTACTGGAATTTATGATAGCAACCATAGCTACTGTACTCTTTGTGTTCTCTTCCTATCTATTAGCTCCCATAGCAAACTGAGTGATGGCGCCATAAACAGATGTCTTCATGTGTACGACCGTTGCAATGTGCATGAGACTAGGATTATCTGGCATTGTACGATTGGGCGAAGCGTGTATCAGCTGTATTCAGTGTTGTCTTATATTCACGAGGGTGGTCTGATTAGTACTTGAACTAAAAAGAGTATAAATACAAGTACTTGGTCTACAAAAGACAAGCAAATTAAAAAAAATGGCGATTTATTTCCAAACATAGTCTTCCTTCAGCTCAACATACTTAGCCTAGCGATTTTGCATCTTCTCTGACCTGTCCGAGAAATAAGTACACTGCTTTTCGGACCTCTGTGGTGGCGATAAGCTCTTCATTCAAGTGCAATTTCTGCCCGGCCAGCGAGTTTTTCAAGTTTGGAAGCAAAAGGTAGTCCAAAGAGTTTAAATCCAGAAACTGCAATGGATCGCTTAGCAGTTCGGAGTCTAAATCGAGCAATTTATGTGTCTAGGAAAGACGAAGATACATATGAGCCGGTGCGTAGTCATGTGAACAAAACACTTTTTTCTTCGCAAAATGCTTCCGTTTTTCTGCAATATGACGCCGACTTTACTTAAAATTCAACTAGCAAAGTCTTGTGGCTGTTTTTCCCTTCTAAAGAATGTTGTAGATCAAGTTTTCATAAAACCAAGAACACGTAAGTTTTGTCTTAGCGGTTTCACCGGATAGACCCCACTTTTTTTTACTTTTTCTTTACCTCTAGTGTATACTAATGGATCCAAGCTCCGTCGTCGATCATGAAACGGCGCAGAAATGCCTTCGGGTTGTACTTAAATAACGACAAACACTGCTGGAAAGTAGTCTCTCGATTGTACGTGTTGTCCGGATCGAGCAAACGGAGTTTCCATAGAACGAAAAACTTTCTAATGTTGAATATTTCATACAGGTTATGATCTGCGCTATTTTATGAGATCTACTATCTCAACTTTTTCGTGTACTATCACTCGGTAGCCTACTAATTCGAAGGCATGGGCTTTTATCACGTTACCTAATGTTTTCTGGAACCTGGGCATGGCTAATCAAAAACCAAGTGCGACCACGTTAAAGCACGTTAAACTATTTTTTGATGTTCACCACTGGAAGGGGAGAAAGGACAAAATTATTAATGAAGTGAAGATTGGTTCGTTCCATTCTGTTTTAACCAATACTTTGAGTAAGAGTCGGGTCGCCGCAAAGTTTGTGCCAAAATTACTCTCTTTCGACCAAACACAGCGTCACGTTGACATTGGTCGAGAGATGTTGGACTTAGTGCGCGACGACTCAGATCTGCTCCAGAGGGTCATAAATATGAAGGAATCATGGATTTATGGTTATATTGACCAAGTTTGGTTTCGATGTGAAAGTTTTGCTAACAGTTTTCTTACCATAGATTGCAGAGGCGTCATGCATCATGAGTTCTTGCCAAAAAACATCGCCCAGAACAAAAATTGGTTTTTGCACAATGATAACGCCTCTGCTCACTCTTCGTTGCTTTTGCGCGAATATTTAGCCAAAACAACACATTAATTGTGCCGCAGTCACCATATTCCTCCCAGACCTGACACTCTGTAACTTGTTTTGTTAACAAAACTGAAGAGGCCCATGAGAAAATGACACTATTGAGGAGTTAAAAACTGCATCAAAGGAGGAGCTATACAATAATCTCAGAATATTACTTTTTAAGTGCTTTGAGGACTGCAAAACAAAACTAGCAGAAGTGTAAAATATCTGGGCGTGATTACTTAAAAGGTTAAAGTTTGAATATTCATGAATAAATACAATTTTTTTTAAGAAATGTAAAACTCACAATACTTTTTGAACAAACCTCGTATAACATCCAAGTTCTCATTCATTCGCCTGTGCGAATTACATACCAAAACCATTCAATAACACCCCAATGGTCAACCGATATCGCTCTCTCTCTTTTCCAAAATCTAAGAACACACTGGCTTCCACACGCAGTGAAATCTAAACTGCGAGTCCGATTCAGTTGAAATTTTGACAGTAGGCAATTTTTCTTGCGATAGTGGCTGCATCCGACGGTGTGGGCAAATACTAATTAAACCAACATCGCATAAGTACACAATAAGCATGCTTCACCTGGCTCCAGTAGCACCCTCCACACAATTTAAATATCGACTTTACTACGCTGATTGAGACGTTTGTTCCAAAAACGTTAGGTTGTCTTGGCTGCTTGTCCTAGTTGTCTCGCTTATCTCATATGCAATTTTCCATAAAAGATGACCACAAAATTATGCTAGCCCATCAAACAGTCAACAATGTAATATCACTGCTTTGGCATTAACATTATCATCAAATTACCATAAACGTTATGAGACTGCACAAAGTGCTATCAAGACACAAAATCTTCAATGCAGTTTAACGATGACTTGGGAGGAAACTTTGCCGGGCTGCACTTCCCTAGTCGCTCGCTGCTGCAGTTACAGCAACAGCTAAAACTATAACTACAACAACAACAACAACCATAACTACAACTAGATTTACAACAACAACTACAACCATAACTACAGCTACATTTACAACTACAACTACAACAACAACTAAAATTACAACTACAAGGATTTGCTTCTGAAATGCATGCAAAATTCGAAACTCACACACACACACACACACACACACACACTGGAACGAAAGATCTCAACTTTTAACTTTTCCAGTGGCAAGTAGAGACCAATGCTCACACATACACAGAAACCCGTGTATGCAAAGCACTTTTGCAAATATGAATGTTTGCCAGCTTGCCGTAGCTGCCCACACAAGTGTTGTTGCTGTGCTGCATGCCATGCAAACAAATTGCGAATTCCATCGACTCACCATCTCAACCATGCGCACACACATACACATGCCAATTTTAACTTGTTTAATCCGCTTGTCTTACAGCGTATGCTTCGTTTCGCCTTTCTAAGCCCCATTGTGTCGATGCTAAACTGCGCTGAGCTATGCCATGCCATGCTTTGCTATGTTATCACATACCCTTCATATGGCAGCAACACGCTTAAGTTGATCTCATGTTACATATTGTTTTCTATACACCTTTTTCTTGTCCGTCTATCTGCCTGTCTGTCCGTCTGGCTAGCTAGCGGCACGCCTGTTTGTCTCTTCACCTGTCTAAGGCTGTGTCTATATTTGCATAACAACGAAACGTGCGATAATAGAACATTTTTAGCTCGTTTTGACACCTTATACCGTTATGCCGCCTTACTTATGCAAAGGTGTGTTTATGTATGTGTGTGCGTGTGGAAAGTGGAAACTTGTGTGGGTGTTACGCAGTCTTGCTGTGGATTAGGTTTGCTAAAACTCGTCATAGGCGCATTGCTATGTGTGAGTTGTCTTTGTGTGCGTGAAATTTAGCAAATCCTAAACAGATATGCCTTCTCATTTAATGCAAGTACCTATTTGAGTAATTTAATACTCGCTTAGCGCTAATAAAAGCCAACTTTTTGAATTAATTTGTCCGAATTCATTAACATAATTGAAAAGGTTAAAAGTTTTGGAATAATTTATATGTGAAATCATCTCTTCTTGCATTATATGAAATCTTATTTAGAGTAGTTGAAATGATTCCACTTTGGTTTAATATTCGCCGTTTTGTTCGAATGTAATGTTGTTACGACACTATTATAGAACTCCCGGTCCATATTGACAAAAATCTCGGACACCCGCTTTCTATTAGCGCTTGTTTTAGTCCAACAAACCCGTTCGTTATTTTTTTTATTTTTTGGGGGTGAAAAATGCCTTCTGCAACAACAGTGTTGTCGTCACAGCAACGGTATCTGCCACTTAAAGGACTCTAAAACCTCTCCCTCTAAGGTACCGTCGTCCACCCTGGAACCACATTTGCGTCATTGAGAGATTAACATCTGCGCACCAACATCCAGGTGCCGCTTTTTGCTGCGTAGCATAATTGCTGTGAATTTCTTGATAATCCCCCTGTATCCAGCATGACGCTGACTAAATTGTTCGCCGTTATTCAGGCCAGGCAGGTTTTCTACGGCGGTGCGTTCTCGTTGCCATTGCACATGACGGCTCTTTAACTTTTCTGTGGAGGACCTTTTGGAAGTATCCGTGACCGTATAGCAGCTGGTTTCTGTAGAAGTCGACCTCTCCATATCTGGCCATCCATCTGCCCTGAATATCGTTCACCCATCTTCGTTGCTATGTCGTTATTGTATCTTTCTTTATTTGTTCTATTGCGCTCTTGTTATTTTCGGATGTTTTCTTTAGCTCCCATAGCTTTTTCCTTTCGTATACCAGTAGATCAATTGGGGCATTACCGTTTGTTTATAACTAATATTGCATCGCCTGATACTGTACGGTAGGCTGATGCAACTCTGAGGGCTGCGGTGCGATGCACTTTGGACTCTATTTTACGTCGGTTTTTCTTTTTAAACACATCTGCCAAGATTTCAGCCTCGTAAAATAGGACGCTGATTGTCGTCGACATAAGGAGCTTTTTGTTTTCTTGGTTGGGTCCCCTATGTTGGCCAGTAGTCGGTTCAATTCGAAGCTGATCTTTACTACCTTTCCTGCGGCGTGCTGCATTTACACCCAGAAGGGTAGTCTGGGATTCAGTCTCACCCCTAGGTACGTTACTGCTTTTTGTGTCCTAAAAATGACCATAGTCGGTTGCATACTTATTTCCAGGGGTATGTGCTTACTTGTTGGCAGTATTAGCTCTGTTATTTCCGTAGTGAGCTAGAGGTTGTGTGAGTCGAGCCATGCTTGCGTCCGCATTATGAAATGATTAAGCCTTCTTCGCGCTTCTTCTGTGTCTCCTGCTGTAATTATTGCTGCAATGTCGTCTGCGTAGCCAATTAAGTACGATTCGTCTGACATTTCGAGTTTTAGTATAGCGTCGCAGCTAATGTTTCACAAATCTGGGCCTAAAATGGATCTTTGTCCTGCTCCTGACGTGACCTCTATCTATCGTGATCTATCTCTAGTTTGGTTCAACAGTTTTCTGTTACTAAGATAGTTTCGCACCACAGCTCTGAGGTATTCGTGGATTTCAAAGTTTTTTTTCGAAAGCGTCGGTTAAAACCACCCATCTAGCGCTGTTGAAGGTGTTTTGATCAACAAAAGTTGCCAGCAACACTATTCTTCTGTATTTATGCCATCTGCGCTGTGCGGCTCTTCCAGCTTTGTTGATAACCGCTTCGAATCTGGATTTAAGTATCCGTTCATAAATTTTTCACGCTGTGTCAAGCCTGCATAGTGGAAGGTATGCTGACGGCAAATTGGGACGCCCTTTCCCTTACTAATTAGCATAGTCGTTTCGGAGCTTCTAGCGTTTCCTGAGGGAGCACAATTCCTCTTCTATTAGTCAAGACTGACTGTTTCTTGGCAACAGCTTCGCACTACAGACAGTCCTGGCTTTGTCGTAGTGACCAAAATCAGACAAGAAAATATCTACTTGACAAATGAATCGATTTGGCTGCGATTCAGCAGCGATTCGCAGATGGAAATCCGGTCTTTGGAATCCTCTTTATCGATTCCACCCGAACTTAGCCCTGCCCTTCCTAACTATTTCTTAATATGCAATATACCCATTCTGATAAAACTTGAAGGAATTTAAAGCTCAAATGAGACTTTGCTAACCTTGACTTGCTTCAAAATATATTTTATATATGAATCATACTTAGGGGCGTATTGTCACTTTGTGGCCTTGAAACTTCAACCCACAAAAGCTATTTTGGTTTCACTACTTTTTAAACATTCTTCGGAAACATTTCATGGACTACAAGCAAATCAGTAGCGGAAGAAGCGTAGAACGCAATTTTTAATTTTGTATCAATCTAAACCATTAGGCGATTGTAAATTTGCATGCTGGTTATATGAATTAGTCCAAATAAAGGCATTCTGAAATTATTTTCTTCTTTATATACATCCCTGAAAACTCAGACCACTGAGTCGCAGCGACTCTACTCCTGTTGGCTTCTTCTGCTAATATATCAACATATTCCTTATGTGGGCAAGCCGAAGTCGCTGGGTAAGAGGCACACTGAGCACTTTCATGATTGCGTCGCAGCAGGGAAGCTTAGAGAAGAAGTTTCACGTAACGGGCTCTACTTGAGTAGTAGATGACGTTATAGTAACAGTAGATGTATCGGCTCGGAGTCGCTAGAAACTGCAACGCCAATGAGCTTACAAAATATTACATTTTTCTCTTAATTACATCGAATTGGAAACGAAATGAGCCTTCCTCAACCTCTACCGTTCCTGTTCAGGATCTACAATATCCACATAAATCGCATGAGCTTAGCAAGTGACGATCAACAGCTAGCTCCTGTGCTAGTATAGAATCTTTCTGGCCTAGCGTAGAACACATGAGGTTCACTAAACTACTTGCTCTTTGCACGGTTAGTTTTGCTGCAATCGTAAGTGTTCCTACTAGACATTCTTCAAAAGGCACCCTGACAGTCTCAAGGTGTCGATTTATGAGCGTCTTCATAATCACTACTTAGCAGCTTAGACATTACAACGTACCAGTGTTCTCAACTGTCCAAAATTTTGATTGGCTTTAGCCACAGTATTAAAATTTTGACATAACCTAACTTTTCCAGATCCTAACATTTTTGTAAACACCAAGTTCACTTTCCTAGAAACTAATATTTCTATAAGAAGCATAACATTAATTTAGCATATTATTGCATCAGCGCCATTCGCTTGCTTCCCAATGACATTTATTTTCTCACATATGCGTTTTAAATTGCCAGCAACCCTTGAAATCCCAGCTGCTCGTAAATTTGAGTTGAAGGCAACGTTGCTATTGCTTATCGTGCAAGGTGAAATCGACTCCTAATTAGCAAAACCAATTTAATTAGGAGACAAAAGGTTAGTAAATGAGACGTACGAAATAAATCAAGCGAGGCAATAATAAAGAAAACCGTTATGACTAAGAATGCACATGCAATTCACGGTTGAAGGAAATAGTGAGACGAATGAGTGCACTCAGTGAGTTAGATAAGTGAACGCGACAATTAAATGGCGGTGGTATTTGGCGGGTGAAGAGTGAGTTGGCGAAGAAAATTAGAAGGAAAATGAAATTTCTTAACTACGAACAAAATCTCTATTCGAAATTAGAAAAAATCAAACGCCAAATTTTGCTGTAAATCTGCCGAATCACAACAGGGAAGAACAGAATTTTCTTGGATGTTAAATAAAATGTAAGAAGCTGTTGTCGGAAATGTCGAATATAGGTTTTGTCCTCCTCATTCACTTTTTCTACCATGAACTGGGTGCATTAAACCAGGAAGCTTGTGGCATCCAGTAGGCAAAGTCGTGCAATTTATACATGTTTATAAATTAATGTAATGATAAGCTGAGCCGATTTATATATATATAAACTAGTCCGTCCATTTTTGAGATATCGATCTGTAACTTTACACATTTTACTTTCTCCTAAAAAAGCTGGTTATTTGACGGAATCGCTGATATAGGCCCACTGTAAGGGTTAGCTGCCATACAAACTGACGGATCAAATCAAGTTCCTGTATGAAAAACTTTTTTATTTGACAAGGTATCTTCACAAAATTTGGCACAAATTATTACCTGATATAAAGCCATAATCTCCCAGCATATTATTCAAATCAGACTACTATAGCATATAGCTGTCATACAAACTGACAAATCAAAATCAATTTCCTGTACTGGAAACTTCTTTATTTGACAAGATATCTTCAAGAAATTTGGCGCAAATTATTGTCTGAGACAAAGCTAAAATCTACTAACATATTGCTCAGATCGAACTACTATAACATATAGATCTCATACAAACTGACAAATCAAAGTGAAGTTCTTGTACTGGAAACTTCCTTAATTGACGAGCTATCTTCACGACATTTGACAGCGATAATTGTCCAAGTCATAGCCATAAACTCCGAGAATATTGCTCAGATCGGAACCCTTTAGCAAATAGCTGCCATACAAAGTAACCGATCATTTTTTTCTTATTTTTTATTATCTGCCACCAATACAAACTTTCGCTCCACTGTACAACCTTCATGGTCATTAGATGAAGGTAATTGCTTGCTATCCTTTGCAAACAAATAACCAACTAGCTTCAAGGCTGCATAGCACACACACAAATGCAAGTACAAAAGGTATACATGTGTCAGTTGCAGCAAAATAGATTTCCATATTTAACAAAAAAAAAAAAATCGCACATAATTGCTATTCAAGCTAAAACCAATTTATCGGATATCCATAAAAGCTACTTATTTATGGCTACAAACTTTAGAATTTGCATGCACGCACACATATGCAGACATATTGTTAATTAGTCAAGTGCGCACAGGCACACACATACCAAGCGCTAGCAGCAAACAAAGCCATTGTTCAATGTTGTATACAAATACCAACAATAATAGCAACAATTAAGTCATAGTTGTAAAACAATGAAAGTTACATAGAAAGTTGCAGCTTTTAAATAAAAATAATACTGGAAAAGTTGCTCGGGATATTGCTCGTGCGGGTATGCTTGTATAGTAACGTCAGTATAAGAGTGTGCATGTGTGCGTGTGTGATAAAAATTTCATGCGTGTATATGTGTAAAAACTAAAAAATTGCTGATAGTTTGCAATTTCCTGGAAGCACCAGTTGGAATTGAATTTTTTCAATGCCGTAGTGAGTTACTGAATTTTTATTCGAAAGCAAGCTTTCTAGGGAATAAATACTTGAAAATGGATAAAAACATTCAGTGTTAGGTTAAACAATGAATATGGTAGCAGCTGAGATTTTTTGTAAACGTATTTGTGGCTTTATAAAAGTATTTTGCTTTTTTGTAATTTTCATATGCAGGTTGCGTATACGACATGGCTTACCAAGAGCTAGTTAAGCTATTAAGCGATTTAGAGCAAAAGTATAAAGTAGACTTAAAAAATACTTAATGATGCTGCCTTTTAATAACTCATACAATATTTTTTAGCATAAAATAAAATTTTAAAATTTTTTCCACAAATTTATAACTCAACTTGAGCTTGCGCACATATAATTTCACACACTTAAAGAGTTCCTCAATTTTTTTTTTCTTAATTTCATTGCAAATTAAAGCTTATTATACGCAAAATCAATAAAATGAGCAATAAATCATGAGATAATCAATGCCAATTGGCAAATATGGCACACAACTGGCTGCATTGCAAAGTGAGATCCTAACAACAAAAAAAATGCGTTGAGAAAAAAAGTAAAAAAAAAAATAAAAATGATGTTGAGTGAAAAAGTAAAGAAAAAAATATGAAATAAAATCAAAAAACCAAAATATGGAAAAATTTATATGTACACACTCAATCAGTAGCCCGCTATTTCCATAACTGCCAGGCGTTGCAGCTGTAATTTGTGTGCCACTGTGCCCTCTTTATGACCGTTGCGTGCTGCCAAGCATTAAACCCTACAAAGCTACCAAAACAAATTTTTACCAAAAACAAAATTTGGCAGCATTTCCCGTGCGTTGCTCTTTCTGCTAAATGCTTTTGGGCTATTTTATTTTATTTTTATTTTTTTCACAATTTGCTTTCATTTCGAAATTTCACCATTGCCATGTAAATCACAAAACAATTGCCCGCCAACAATTGTTGCGCGCCCTTCTGTCTCCACTGCAGATCAGGGAATTAAAATCATGCTTTTTTGCAGTTGGCGTGCAAATATGGGGGAATCTCTTAAAGCGAAGTGCAACTTATGGAAAAGGTGCGCGAATGTTTGCGAAATTTTCACTAAAATTTGTGCAGAATCCTTTGGGAAGCTTAAACTTTTGTTGAGATATCACTTGAGAAAAATATTGGCAATTATACCTTTAATACTTATAATTGTATATTCCCTGAAGAAATTACGCAGATTGTACTTCTGTATACAAACTGACCCATCAACATCCAGTTCTTGTATGGAGAACTTTTTGAATTGATAATATTTTTTCACGATATTTGGCGTGGCTTATTTCTAAACGCAATGATATAATCTCTAACAAAATTGTTTAGATCGGAGCATTATAGGATATAGCTGCCATACAAACTGTTCGATCAAAATCCAGTTTTTGTATGGAAAACATTTTTGTTTGATAAGATATCATCACGAAATTGTACTGAAATTATTTTCCAAGTCAACAATATAATCTCTGAAGAGATTGTTCCTATCGGATCACTATGACATATACATAGCTGCCATACAAACTGTTCGATCAAAATCCTGTTTTTGTATGGAAAACATTTTTGTTTGATAAGGTATCATCACGAAATTGCACTGAAATTATTTTCCAAGTCAACAATACAATCCCTGAAGAGATATTTTCGATCGGATCACTATGACATATAGCTGTCATACAAACTGACCGATCAAAGTCAAGTTTTTGTAGGGAAAACTTTTTTCGTTGCTAAGATATCTTCATGAGATTTGGCATGGATTATTTTCCTAGGCAATGAAATAAAATCTGAAAAAATGTCTCAGATCGGACGATTATAGCTTATAGCTGCCATACAAATTGACCAGTCGAAATTATTTTTTGTATGAAACACTTTTTTGTTTGATAAGATATCTTCACGAAATTTGCCTCAAATTATTATTCAATGCAATGACATAATCTCTGAAGAAATTGTTTAAATCGGACAACTATAGCTTATAGCTGCCATACAAACTGACTCATCGAAATCAATTTTTTGTAGGGAAAACTATTTTAGTTGATGAGATATCTTTACGAAATTTTACTCAAGTTATTATTCAAGGCAACAACATAATCTCTGAAGAAATTATTCAGATCGGTTCACTATAGCATATAGCTGCCATACAAACTGACCAATCAAAATCAAGACAAATTCACAACAAAAATCATTAACTACTCAAAAATATTGAAATATATAAACCTGCTCAATTGAAATAGGAACTGAAAATTGCGCAGTGATCCAAAAGTATGAGCACTTATATATGCATCAGTCCAACCAAAACTCCAATGAATCTATTCAAGCAAATTCAGCATTCATTAAAATTCACATGAAGTTCATGCACTACGAAATGTATGGAGAAAACAACATTACACACATATACATATGCATATTATAATAGCGGTGAAGGGCCTCGCATGCGAAAGCAAATAAAATACCTTACCACCAATCAGTTATGCCCGCATGCACGCCGTTATGAATATATTTGTATGTGGCATGTGCAGAGGAAGCCGAGTTAACAAAAGCGAAATTTACACGAATATTTGAAATAAGCACAGCATACAACTCCGTAACTCAGCATATATACTCGCAAGTAAATATACTAAATATGCATATTTATGTACACACACGTGCCTGTGCTGATTTCCAGCATTTCTAAACTGCTTTTTTTAAATGTATTTTTTCTCCACTTTGCTGATGAAAATTTGAAACATCTACGCATATTTCATACGAGACCAAAATCATTTGTTTCAACCTTACTAAAGGGCATTAGTGGAATGTTTTCACACTGCTAACCAAAATTCAGCATGACCGTATACCGGAAGGTAAGCCCTTACACATCAAACACATGCGTCCCAAAAATAAAAAAAATGGAAACGTTTTCGCATTTATTGTGTTTCAATTGAAATCGAACAGGTTTTTCGAAATTTTCATTTCTATTCAACTCACATCGCTCTCGGATTGTACGCTTATTTGCATTTACCATACTTCGAAAAACAAAGCTATGCCCACACACTTACTTATGTGAGCTCATATGCTCACCAAACAACGAGCGCCGCTTACAAGCTGCCAAGCGTCAGCTATGCACGTATCAGCTTTCAATCACTACTAAACGAACTAAATCGATATTAAATCGGTATGCAGATGATGTGAAGGAAATCAGGAAAAATTCCCAAATTTACGTCTTGTTTGTCGTACTTTAGCAATTTCGTGCGCAGCTTGAGCGACAGCTTGTTTTAGTGAGATTTTGTATAAAAAGAATTTTCACATTAAATATTTGGAAAAGACGGTATTAAGTTATGTTTGATAAAGTAAGGTTTTTGAGGGCTTGGAAGAGCATACTAAAATGTTTTTTGCTCTAAAGATTCATAACTTCAGGATAAGTTAGATTATATGGCTAAACAAGCCTTTGCAAAACCAGAAAAATAACTTCAGAATTTTGGTTTTATTCCCCCATCTCAACTAGAGAAAGCTAAAAGTATCAATGGTATTTTAGCCTTTATCTGACAAATACACGGCGCAAGTGGTTCGCCGTGTGGTTATCATTAAGACAGTGTTCCGTTATAACTCCCACAGTAATGAAAAGTTTAGTTTTTTGATGCCAAAGAGCTTACATTGGCCAGAAGTAAAAGAATCTTGCGACCGCATAGATACCAAACTAGTCTTATCTAGAAGTAAACCGATGCCGTTGATAGTAAAATTAGTAGTGTTACCGCTCTACTAACGAAGCGTATAGTCACTTCTGCCACTACTCTGCTGGCAGCAAACTCGGCTCTGGAAACACTACAATAGTCATGAAGCCTGAAGCTGGTACTAATGGATAGTTCTCGATAGTAGACCCTTTCACCAACTTTCCGCCCAAGCCCTGACTCAGCCGTGAAGTAGGATAGCAGCCTTACAGCAATACCAAGCAGCCGATTCCCTCCTTTGCTTTCTCCTTGATATTCTTCTGCTTCTTCCGATTTACCGAGTTTTCCGATTTTACAGCGCGCTAGTCGTTCTTCCTTTTGTTCTTTGAAGTTTTGAAGTATGGCTAGGTCCTCCTTCATATGATCCCTCCAACGGAGTGGAGCTCTTTCTCTTCTTCTACTTCCTTCTGCGGGTACTGCGTTAAGTACTCTCAGATATTCCGAAGTAGCACTTATTGGCAAGAGTTATTCTGCATTTGATTTCGAGGCTGACGTTCTTGTTTGTTTTAATGCTGGAAGATAGACGAAATTATATACGACTTTGAAGTTAGGCTTACAAAAAGTTTTCAAGTAAATATCAGCCCTAAATACATTACTTATTTTGAAGCAACGGGGTTTTATATCGCCTAGTTCAGTTTTATTCAAGTTTATAGCAAGGCCACTTCCAGCCATTCACTTTGTTACGGCACTGAGCTACCCCTAATCTCCATAGACAATCGGCAGGCTGATAACTCAAGTTCAAGTTTATCTATCAGGTCGTTGACGTCATCAACTTCAAGGTTGACTTGAGGAAGGATTTGAGGCTCATTTCTGGCTGACTGACTTCGTGAATAAGCAAAATATGTGTTATTGGTCAGGCAACAATCCACACATACTCCAGAGTCACCATTGCATCTCGAGAAAAGTACGGTTTGGTGCGGTTTATGGGCCGGCGGCGTCATTGGGCCGTACTTCTACCGTGGTGATCAAGACCGGCACGTCACAGTGAATGGGAATCGCTACCGCTCAATGATAATCGAATATTTTTCGCACGAATTTGATGATATGGACTTGGACGATATTTAGTTCCAACAGGACGGCGAAACAAGCCACACCAAGTTTGGTGAACGTGTTATCTCAAGAAATGGCCCAATCAATTGGCCGCCTCGGTCGTGCTATTTGACGCCGTTAGACTATTGCGTGTGGGGATAAGTCAAGTCTCTGGTCTATGGCAACAAGCCAGTGACGATTGATGAACTTCGTACGAATATTGAATGTGAGATTGCAGTAGTATCGGCTGATTTATGCTTGAAAACCGTCGAAAATTGGGTTCAGCTTCTGGACTTTGGCAAGCGTGCCCGTGGTGGACATACAAAAGAAATCGAGTTGCATACATAATGACATTAAATGTGCTTTTACAGGAATAAAGAACTTCATTAATATCCCAAACCGTTTATTTGAAAAAACTTTAATCAAAATCCCGTGACATGTTTCGAATTTGTTCGAAATCGCAACGCCCTTGCTCGATTTTTTAACTGATTTACGAGGTTGCCTAGTGCACTTGATTGTTGTACAATTAGTTAGCGGATATTTTTCCGCAAGAAAATTGAGAAAGGATTGTCAATTTTGGTAACAAATCTTATTACTTTTCATTATTTTTTTTATAGTTTTGGTGGAAATTTCACGCTTCACGTTTTTTATTGTATTAGAGTCATGACTCTCTGACTTTTTAAGAAATCTTTTGGCACTGTCATGATATGGACAAAGTCATTCTCATGCATAAAAGTCTTAGGAGGGAAATTAAAAAAAAAATAAATAACTTCGTTGTTTCTCTTGTAACTTCCGTACACCGATATTCATATAGATTTCCCTCCTTGTTTAAAACTTGGAGCCACTGCATGCCAGGAACAGCCATGCTGTATTATAATGACGAATTGACTTTTACTTAAGAGTATTTTAATTTGACTTCTACTAACTTTAAATAAAACTACAGGTCTAGATAGACATCAATGCTAGATATATCAAACTAAGGCGTTTAACTGATTGCCAAAGAGCTTGACCATAATTTCTGATGTCGCTCCGAAAGCATTTAAATGTACCAAAAATGCATAACTATTTAAATATAAAAATTAACAGTTAATTAAAAATAGTATAACCTCTAAACTAAGCCACATAATACTGGATTTAAAAAAAAAATTCTCAATATAATATCAATATCTTTTATGTTAAAAACTCATGTTATATTTTACTCACTATTTTTATGATCCCATTTCAAACTTTTCCAAACATATACTATGTTATGTACAAAAACAAAAACAAAACAAACAAAAACATTGTAAAACTGTCTTGTTAAACGTCCAAATGGGTTTGTCGACATGAGAGTTTGTGAGGCTGCAGGAAAAAGTCGCATTTTTGATAAGGGTCAAACGTACCATATATGAAATGAAAAGAGATCCCCAGCATTTGGATACAAAGCAGACTTTGTATAAAAATAATGCCAAAGACAAACGCTTTGCATAGCAGCTTAAAGTAATATTTTAATATTTTATTTTTTAGGGTAAAAGCTTATGCCAAATATTTATTTTAATATTCATAATGTGGCGAGGGCTGTTTACCATGTACTTATACATATATAAAATGTATGCTTACATATGTATGTATATAAACCTTTATGACAGCTAGGAGCTCGGACAAAGAGAACTTTAATATTTTTTATGTATTGTTCACAAGCTTCAGTTTTTCAATTTAAGCTGAAAGCTTTTATTGTTTTTTAGTAAGGAAAGTAGCTGAAACTAGCTGATATTAGTCTGGCTTTGAATGTTTAACAAATTGGTAATAACGGTAAATACCTATGTCAACAAAATACTGCAAAATATCATCTGTCTGCCTTTCTTTAAGTGGATGGAACAGGAAAAATTCTCCAATATTGCAATCAAACATAGTGTGATCACGAAAGTTAGTTCCACTGAAATATCGCACTTTCTGAATTTTTGGAGATGTCGGTCGAAAACGTTTATTTTCAGTTATAAAATTAGGTAATTGGTTAGTGGTTTTGGATCTTCTTCTTCTTCTTAATTGGCGTAGACACCGCTTACGCGATTATAGCCGAGTTAACAACAGCGCGCCAGTCGTTTCTTCTTTTCGCTACGTGGCGCGAATGTGATATTCCAAGCGAAGCCAGGTCCTTCTCCACTTGGTCCTTCCAACGGAGTGGAGGTATTCCTCTTCCTCTGCTTCCCCCGGCGGGTACTGCGTCGAATACTTTCAGAGCTGGAGTGTTTTCGTCCATCCGGACGACATGACCTAGCCAGCGTAGCCGCTGTCTTTTAATTCGCTGAACTATGTCAATGTCGTCGTATATCTCGTACAGCTCATCGTTCCATCGAATGCGGTATTCGCCGTGGCTAACGCGCAAAGGACCATAAATCTTTCGCAGAACTTTTCTCTCGAAAACTCGCAACGTCGACTCATCCGTTGTTGACATCGTCCAAGACTCTGCACCATAGGTTTGGTTTTTGTTTGTCGAGAGAGGACTTTGCTTCTCAATTGCCTACTCAGTCCGAAGTAACACCTGTTGGCAAGAGTTATCCTGCGTTGGATTTCCCGGCTGACATTGTTGGTGGTGTTTACGCTTTCCAAGATAGACGAAATTATCTACGACTTCAAAGTTATGACTGTCAACAGTGACGTGAGTGCCAAGTCGCGAATGCGAC
The DNA here is from genome assembly GCF_024586455.1 of Bactrocera neohumeralis. NCBI lineage: Eukaryota > Metazoa > Arthropoda > Insecta > Diptera > Tephritidae > Bactrocera > Bactrocera neohumeralis. The sequence goes on from NC_065923.1 coordinate 16,479,594, forward strand.
GACTGTTTGTTTGATGACAGGAGATATTTCGTTGTACCCTCGTTCACTACCAGCCCCATTTTCTGTGCTTCCTTGTCCAGCCGAGAGAAAGCAGAACTAACGGCGCGGGTGTTGAGGCCGATGATATCAATATCATCGGCATACGCCAACAGCTGTACACTCTTATAGAAGATGGTACCTTCTCTATTTAGTTCTGCAGCTCGAACTATTTTCTCCAAAAGCAGGTTGAAAAAGTCGCACGATAGGGAATCGCCTTGTCTGAAACCTCGTTTGGTATCGAACGGCTCGGAGAGGTCCTTCCCGATCCTGACGGAGCTTTTGGTGTTACTCAACGTCAGTTTACAGCCGTATTAGTTTTGCGGGGATACCAAATTCAGACATCGCGGCATAAAGGCAGCTATGCTGTCGAAAGCAGCTTTGAAATCGACGAAGAGGTGGTGTGTGTCGATTCTCCTTTCACGGGTCTTTTCCAAGATTTGGCGCATGGTGAATATCTGGTCGGTTGTTGATTTGCCAGGTCTGAAGCCACACTGATAAGGTCCAATCAGTTTGTTGACGGTGGGCTTTAATCTTTCACACAATACGCTCGATAGAACCTTATATGCGATGTTGAGGAGGCTAATCCCACGGTAGTTGGCGCAGATTGTGGGGTCTCCTTTTTTATGGATTGGGCATAGCACACTTAAATTCCAATCGTTGGGCATGCTTTCGTCCGACCATATTTTACAAAGAAGCTGATGCATGCACCTTATCACTTCGGCCGGCAATCCGTCGGCCCCTGCCGCTTTGTTGTTCTTCAGGCGGGCAATTGCTATTCGAACTTCTTCATGGTCGGATAATGGAACGTCTGCTCCATCGTCATCGATTGGGGAATCGGGTTCTGAAAGTTGTGCGTTCACTTTCAGCAGGCTGGATACCCTCCATAATTTAAGTATGCTCTGGGCATCAGTGAAAATCACCTATGACAGGAATACGCTCCGGTCAAAAAGCCGCCGCTGAATTTTTTAAAATCTTCTTCTGTACTCACGCAAAACATCTATCGACTATCTATCCCATTTAGTGGTCGATCGTAACGTTGAAATAGGCAAGTGTCTCTCTTTTTGTGGACTTGTCGTACCAGCTGTTCTTTGCACTTTCCGAAAACCAATGGTTTCGTTGCAGCTGTACGTAAGGAGTTTGAAATGCCATCCCACAGTTCCCTTATACCGAGTTGTTGACGAGTGCTCTCAGAGAGCAGGAGTGCAAGCCGAGTATAAAATCGTTCGGCTGTCTGTTGTGATTGCAGCTTCTCGACGTCGAACCTTCCTTGTGTTTGGTGGCGCGCGTTTTTTGCTGCACAGAGGCGGGTGCGAATCTTAGCTGCAACAAGATAGTGGTCTCGATGTTTAGCGCAACATACTGTTTCCGTTCGTATCACAGCATTCGATCTGGTTGGTAGTTTTTCGATCCGGAGACAGCCAGGTAGCTTGTCTTCTTGTGCTGGAATCTAGTACTACAGATAACCATTTTCGGGCCCCGGCGAAGTCAATCAGCCTCAACCCATTTGGGGATGTTTCGTCGTGGAGGCTTTTACCGACCGTAGTGCCAAATATTTCTTTGCCCACCCTGGCGTTAAAGTCGCCAAGCACGATTCTGACATCGTGGCGGGGGCAGCTCTCATAAGCGCGCTCCAAGCGCTCATAGAAGGCATCTTTGGTCACATCGTCCTTCTCTTCCGTCGGGGCGTGGGCGCAAATCAGCGATATGTTGAAGAACCTCGCTTTGATGCGGATAGTACTCGGCGACGGAGTCTCTCTCCCACCACGAATCCTACACCAAACTTGCGCTCCTTTATATGGCCACTGTAGTAAATGTCACAAGGACCTACTCGTCTCTGTCCTTGTCCCGTCCATCAACGGCGGTCAGCCTTTGTCTTTACGAGGACATCAACCAGCTGGGCAGCGGCACCTTCCCAATTAAGGGACCGGACATTCCAGGTGCATGCCCTCAATTCGTAGTCCTTATTTCGTTTGCCATGGTCGTCATCAAAAGGGGGGTTTCTCTTCCGAGGCTGTCGCTTTCTTTTCATTTTGGGGGTTTTTTACGTGGCGGGTCCCAAACCCAGCGCACAACCCTTGTAGGGAATGTTTCGCCTTCTCACTTTAGCTCGCCTTCGAACGGATGTTCTTAGGCTACCCAGAGGATTCTTGGTCAAAGACCGGAAGTAGTGATCTGCTTGAGCCATGTGTAAAAGAATCGTTTCTGGCCACTCCCAAGTGAATGGCGATCAGAGAACTTTCCTCACTTACGTGAACTTCTACACATGACTCCATCCTTCCATTTGGATATGTTTATAAATAATACTAAAAAAAATGTGGATAGAAAAAGAGGACTGACCGCTCGCTGTTCATCTTTTTGTTCATGTTGGTGTGGGGTGTTGACCAGCTGTGGAATCTGCGAATGCGTGTCATTGTGGATATTGTATAGTGTTGTGTTATGGAATGTGACTTGTGAAATGGTGAATACGGCATGTCAGTGTTGTGCGTCTGAATAATGTTGTGTGCTAGTGTAGTGTGTTGATACTCATTTAGCCAAAAAGATTTTTTCGTAGGCAACTTCCGTTTTAATTATGTTTCAAAGAAGTTGTTGTAGATAAGTTAGCATGAGTAGCAATTCGATTATAAAAGATATAAAACAGTATTGGCTGACGTACCCTGGAAATAACCGGGAGCCTTTTTTTGCCTTTTTCAACAACTCAACTCTGAATCTTAGTCACCGTTGATTTAAAGAGAGGTTTCGAATTCGTTTTTAACTTAAAATCGGAAAAAACTAAACTATCTCGGAGTTTTCGTTGCAGTGGTGAAGAATCAAAAAGTCTATAGGCTAACTAGATGAAAGCGTTCTTCTAAAGCTTATATTTAGCCAATGTTAAGCTAAATTTAAAATGTGTTCAAAAAATATCAAACTAATGGCGATATAAAAGGTTTTTTTTGAAAGAAATGCATTGTTTTTACAGTAGGTGGTTTTAGTAATATACAATATGTCACACTGTTTGTTTAAATTTGATATGAGAAAATCATCTACTATGAGCGGCTACCCTAAGGCGCAACTAATAACTCGAATCTTTACTGACAACAATTGCTTCAAAGAACTATCTTTAGAGGGATCGCACTTGGACAGCTTAGACCAACGGTTATACCTTAAAACTCCTATAAACTGGATGATAAAAACCGGCAAAGCGCTTTTAGCTTACCACAAATTTTTTGAGTCGATGAGTGCCAGTGTAACTCACCAAAAGCTCGGTGAGTTTGATTGAGTGGTTATTATACATACATCCACCTTATAGTTCGGGTCTGGTATCAACACCTATGATTTTTCCTGTCTTTGGCGATTTATTTTAATGGTGAATAATTCGCCTTAAGGGTAGCTTCTGATTATCGACTATCCAACTTGTTTGAAATACAGGCGTGAATTTCTATGAGAGTCGCAATAAGAAATTATCTTTGGAATGGCAAGAAGTTATTGAACAAATTCGCGCATAAGTTCGGTATCTTAACTATGCTAAATGAATCCTTGTTTTAATATAGCAGGATTTCGTTTTTACTAGACCTCATACGAGTATTAAGGGAGAATATCTATTTGTGAATTTCAAACAAATCTATTTATATTTTTACCATTTGCCAATATTTATCTAGAGTAAATATAATTTTTTTGATCTTTGTATTTTGATCATTTTAAGCAAAAGATTCGGCTGTGAGATCAAGGGAATCCAAAATTTTTCAAAATGAATCGCCAATTATTAAGATAAGTAGATATAACCCCTCAAGTTAACACAATTACCGTCCGATATGCATGCTATAAAGTCGATCGAGGGCTTCATGATGGAATGCAGAACAATACTGGAAAAAATTAAATGGCAGCTCGACACGACTCACGCGCTATCTATCAAAAAAAGGTTATTGAAAAAAGTAACTCTACTTGAATGAGCCGTTAGTATACATGATACAACTATTCTACCGATTTTGTCAAAAGATGTCGTTGCAGTAGTATATCTCCAGTGCTACCAATTACATTGGGTCATACCATATAGTGGTAGAAAGGTGAGATTTTAAGCTTCATTTAACCAAAAAAAATTAAATTCGGGGAAGTTGGGAAAAACTACACTTTTCTAATGCGAATGGTAACAGGAGACGAAAAGTGAATCCAATGCGACATTAATGTGCAAAAAAGATCATGGTCCAATTTATTTCGTGGTGAAGTTAGCTCAACAAATGGTCGTTTTTATCAAAACCAGAAAAAGTTGACTCTAGGGGCCACTTTGAGTTCATGCTCCAGCCTGGTCGAATGATTGATTCTACATTTTACTGTCAACAACTGATGAGATTGAAGCAAGCAATCAAAAAACAAAAGGCCAGAACTGATCAACAGAAAGGCCTTCGTAAAAAATTCGTATGAAATGGATCGCAACGTTGCTGAAATACGTGATATCACCTAAAAGCTGGCGCTATCGCGTTCTTTCTGCATTTCTTAAACCAATTCACACGCAACCCTGCCGAATTATCTTTGAAACTAAAATTAATGAGTCCGTCACAATCTCAGCCTAGTTCAAACTTAAGAAATTAAGTAAATCCTAACATATACTTTTGGGCAGTAATTTAATTACAGTAATAAAATTCACTCCTCTTCTTCGCAGCAAATGTCTGGGCTCTCGGCAATTAATCCGTGAAACTTAAAATATTCAACTTCAAATGTTTACCAACGTCATTCCTCGCATTTTTTTCCGTCGCTCAGCAATCCGAAACCTTTCAAAAAGAAATTCACAACTTTGAGTTTAGCTAAAACAAAGGATTTAAAAGATTTTTCGCCGAAGGAAACACATTTTTCAAAGCCATAAAGCATAACGCAAGTCTACATTACAAATTAGCCGTTAGACGCCTATTTTTCAGGTGCGCTAAGTAACAAAAGCCATAAGTTAAAATGGCGAATATTTTCCAAAACTTCAGCTGGCATAACTCAGAGCATCGCTCATCCGCAGCAATGCACGCGGCGTAAAGTATGCAACAATAATAAATGGCAGAGATTTCCTGCTGCACGCTTAGTAAACATTCTCCCGCTCTCACTTCTCCTCCGGAGGCCGACTTTATTGCCAAAGCCTTTAGCCATAGACAATTAACACGATAAATTACAAAGTCACATTCTGTAACATAAATGGCGATCCCTTTTTGGGCTGCAAATATTTATGATGCTCACTGCTATTTCAACTCCTTAGACGTTCTTACACACACACATACATACAGAGAGAGAGAGAAGCCGCTGCGCTTGTAGTTGAATGCCGGGTGAGCAAAGAGCTGCCAGGAAATTATAAGCACAAATCTGTTTTAATTTTTTAGGTCAACAGCGGCGTCAACATCTAACATAATACAATAACTTTTGACAGAGCAAACAACAACAACAACTAAACAAAGGGGTACAAATGCCACAACAGCAAACATGAGAGTATTTGCTTATAAATATATGAAGGCATAAATAAAAGAAATAACTTGTTGGCAGACGCAAGCTTTTTGGTTTTGTTGTTGTTGTTTTTTTCTCTTTTTTTTTTGGGCGAAAATATTGTGGAAGTTGTGAGTGAAAGTGAAAAGTGAAAGCGTATTCAGGCTGTTTGGTTTGTGCGCGCCCCAGTCTGGTAGCCGGTTAACATATATACATATATACTTTAGTATGTATGCATGTATGTGTATGCTATACATGCAAGAATGCATGTATGTATACATGTAAACACCCAAGGCGCCGCACGTTTAACCTTCTGGCTCCAATTTAGTGGAAAAAGTCTAAACTAAGCGAATTATATAACACAATGGCAGCACATTCACCAATGCATACACACACACACTCATAGTTGGCCGCATGCAAATCAAATTTAAAGTATTTAAGTATTGCTTGGAATTTAAAATCACTTCATAAATAGCATAATTATGACAAAAGTCTTTTAAGCAACTTTTTTAATAAATTCTTGTAATGGAGAAGCATATATTGTAACCATTGCTCATCGAAAAAAGCATTTAATTTGCAGTGCTTCCTTTTGTATTAAATTAATAGTAATACATACATATATATGAAATATGTTAAAAAGAGACTTTTGACTTGAAACTAATTATTTTAGAGAAGGAAAAAATAATAAATAGATTTCATTTGAAATTGCCGTAAGCCCTAACTTGACCATATAATCTGAGGATAAAAATGAGCCACATGCGTTTGAGTATATATTTAAAAAATTGTATTGGCATTTTGACACAAAATAGTGACACCTAGCCAATCTTCAGGATTTCAGTTTTAAAAAAAGCTTGGTTTCACACCGGCAAAATATGAGCGCGAACCGTCAACCAATTTGTTTACAGCAGCTGCTTAAGTCGATACACCTCAGTAGTGTGTAGCGATGCAATGGATGAAAATATCGAACATATAATTTATCTAAAATTTTGTATTTCCAATAAAATTTTGTGTGCGGAATCAATTCAAATGTTGGAAAAGGTTTACGGCGATTGAGTTTTATCAAAAACACAAGCTTACGAGTGGTACAAAAGTCTTGAAAGATGGTCGAGAGATCGTTAAAGACATACCTCGTTCTGGGCGAACAATTCATAAATTTAGGTCGAACCACGATTGTGACCGAATTTAAAGCCAACAAGTAAGGAAGGGCTAAGTTCGGGTGTCACCGAACATTTTATACTCTCGCGTGATAAAGTGATAATCGAGATTTCTTTATCCGTCATTTACATATTTTTCAAATACCGTATTTGTGTAAAGTTTTATTCCGCTATCATCATTGGTTCCTAATGTTTATACTCGTATTATACAGAGAAGGCATCAGATGGAATTCGAAATAGCGTTATATTGGAAGAAGGCGTGGTTGTGAACCGATTTCACCCATATTTCGTACATGTCATCAGGGTGTTAAGAAAATATTATATACCGAATTTCATTGAAATCGGTGGAGTAGTTCCTGAGATATGGTTTTTGGTCCATAAATGGGCGACGCCACGCCCATTTTCAATTTCAAAAAAAGCCTGGGTGCAGCTTCCTTCTGCCATTGCTTCCGTAAAATTTAGTGTTTCTGACGTTTTTTGTTAGTCGGTTAACGCACTTTTACTGATTTTCAACATAACCTTTGTATGCGAGGTGGGCGTGGTTATTATCCGATTTCTTTAATTTTTGAACTGTATACGGAAATGCCTGAAGGAAACGACTCTATAGAGTTTGGTTGACATAGCTATAGTAGTTTCCGAGATATGTACAAAAAACTTAGTAGGGGGCGGGGCCACGGCCACTTTTCCAAAAAAATTACGTCCAAATATGCCCCTCTCTAATGCGATCCTTTGTGCCAAATTTCACTTTAATATCTTTATTTATGGCTTAGTTATGACACTTTATAGGTTTTCGGTTTTCTCCATTTTGTGGGCGTGGCAGTAGGCCGATTTTGCCCATCTTCGAACTTAACCTTCTTATGGAGCCAAAAAATACGTGTACCAAGTTTCATCATGATATCTCAATTTTTACTCAAGTTACAGCTTGCACGGACGGACACGGACGGACAGACATCCGGATTTCAACTCTACTCGTCACCTTGATCACTTTGGTATATATTACCCTATATCTAACTCTTTTAGTTTTAGGACTTACAAACAACCGTTATATGAACAAAACTATAATACTCTCCTTAACAACTTTGTTGCGAAAGTATAAAAACGCAATGAATACAATCGATCAACCACTGTATTCACCACATGTAGCTCTGTGTGACGTTTTCTCGTTCCCCAAATTGAAATTGCCGCTCCGTGGAACCCGTATCAGTCGATCGTTTCTTTTTTTTTCATTTCAACATAGTTCCCTACTAGGGTGATACACTGATTGGGACCCTTCAACTCTTCTATACCATTTTTGTAGAACAATTTACCCTTTGCTTCAAAAAAGGGTCGGCGACCACCTTTCATTCAGCGAAACTTTCTTACCAGCGAGTAATCTTTTGTGATCTGAGAACAACAAATAGCCGCTGGGGGTCAGATTTGGAGAATACGGTTGATGCGGAAGCAATACGAAACGTAATTCATTGGTATTTGCCCTCGTTTTCACTGACTTGAGACATGATGCATTGTCTTGGTTCTTTTTCTTCTTCGTGTGCAGTCGGATATCTATCGATTGGACTTCGGAGTGAAATTATGGAACTATGTTTCATCCTCTTCTTCTTCTTAATTGGCGTAGACACCGCTTACGCGATTATAGCCGAGTTAACAACAGCGCGCCAGTCGTTTCTTCTTTTAGCTACGTGGCGCCAATTGGATATTCCAAGCGAAGCCAGGTCCTTCTCCACTTAGTCCTTCCAAGGGAGTGGAGGTCTTCCTCTTCCTCTGCTTCCCCCGGCAGGTATTGCGTCTACTACTTTCAGAGCTCTAGTGTTTTCATCCATTCGGACAACATGACCTAGCCAGCGTAGCCGCTGTCTTTTAATTCGCTGAACTATGTCAATGTCGCCGTGTGTTCGCCGTGGCCAATGCGCAAAGGACCATAAATCTTTCGCAGAATTTTTCTCTCGAAAACTCGTAACGTCGACTCATCGGTTGCTGTCATCGACCAAGCCTCTGCACCATACAGCAGGACGGGAGTTATGAGCGACGTATAGAGTTTAGCTTTTGTTCGTCGAGAGAGGACTTTACTTTTCAATTGCCTACTCAGTCCGAAGTGGCACCTGTTGACAAGAGCAATCCTGTCCAGCCTGGAGTAAGCAGAACTAACGGCGCGGGTGTTGAGGCCGATGATATCAATATCGTCGGCATACGCCAGCAGCTGTACACTCTTATAGAAGATGGTACCTTCTCTGGTTAGTTCTGCAGCTCGAACTATTTTCTCCAGAAGCAGGTTGAAGAAGTCGCACGATAGGGAGTCGCCTTGTCTGAAACCTCGTTGGGTATCGAACGGCTCGGAGAGGTCCTTCCCGATCCTGACGGAGCTTTTGGTGTTACTCAACGTCAGTTTACACAGCCGTATTAGTTTTGCGGGGATACCAAATTCAGACATCGCGGCATAAAGGCAGCTCCTTATCGTGCTGTCGAAAGCAGCTTTGAAATCGACGAAGAGGTGGTGTGTGTCGATTCTTTTTTCACGGGTCTTTTCCAATGTTTGGCGCATGGTGAATATCTGGTCGGCTGTTGATTTTCCAGAAGCCACACTGATAAGGTCCAATCAGTTTGTTGACGGTGGGCTTTAATCTTTCACACAATACGCTCGATAGAACCTTATATGCGATGTTGAGGAGGCTAATCCCACGGTAGTTGGCGCAGATTGTGGGGTCTCCTTTTTTATGGATTGGGCATAGCACACTTAAATTCCAATCGTTGGGCATGCTTTCGTCCGACCATATTTTACAAAGAAGCTGATGCATGCACCTTATCATTTCTTCGCCGCCGTGTTTGAATAGCTCGGCCGGCAATCCGTCGGCCCCAGCCACTTTGTTGTTCTTCAGGCGGGCAACTGCTATTCAAACTTCTTCATGGTCGGGCAATGGAACGTCTGCTCTATCGTCATCGATTGGGGAATCGGGTTCTCCTTCTCCTGGCGTTGTGCGTTCACTGCCATTCAGCAGGCTAGAGAAGTGTTCCCTCCATAATTTAAGTATGCTCTGGGCATCAGTGACTAGATCACCTTTGGGGGTTCTACAAGAGTATGCTCCGGTCTTGACCCTGTCGGTCAGCTCATCAAGCTCTTCGTACTCACGCATTTCAGCCTCTTTCTTTTTCTGTCTACAAATGCGTCTCGCTTCCCTTTTCAACTCTCGGTATCTATCCCATCCCGCACGTGTTGTGGTCGATCGTAACGTTGCGAGGTAGGCAGCCTGTTTTCTCTCCGCTGCGACACGGCACTCCTCGTCGTACCAGCTGTTCTTTTGCTCTTTCCGAAAACCAATGGCTTCGGTTGCAGCTGTACATAAGGAGTTTGAAATGCCGTCCCACAGTTCCCTTATACCGAGTTGTTGACGAGTGCTCTCAGGGAGCAGGAGTGCAAGCCGAGTAGAAAATCGTTCGGCTGTCTGTTGTGATTGCAGCTTCTCGACGTCGAACCTTCCTTGTGTTTGTTGGCGTGCGTTTTTTGCTGTTTCATCCACTGTCATAAACTCAGGTTTATTACGCTTTAACTTCTCTAAACACTGCTCTGAATCATCACGCTCACGCGGAACCCACTTTGCACAAAGCTTTCTCATGTCCAAATATTCATGAATGATATGATGCACACATTGAGTTGATATCCTTGGAGTTAACATTAAAAAAAATAACAAAGAACAACGGTACCCCGGTTGTGCAGGAATCTGAGTAGCATCTTAGCACAATAGAGTAGGTGAAAAAGTGCTAAGCGGCGTCAGAAGAGCCCTGATCTTCTATCAAGTGGCAAAGATCGCAAGAGGGGGCGTCCATACTCCAAATTTTCCCTAAAAAGTAGCGTAAATAGATTATAGGTTATTTGCTAAATGATGTTACTGTGAATTGACTCAAAGCACCCTCGTGCCTGATATGAAAAGTTCAGTTTAGGTGCTTCAGCTGACTGACCTGCACTTGGATGTTATAGCGTTGCTTTTGTTATCCAACAAAATCATTTTTCACTATTCTTATTAACAGAATAATATTTTTAGAACAGCGAAATGCACTTTACCCGAAAAATTCTGAACTTATGAAAATTCTAGAACTATCTACCTCACCATTCGACTTATTATGCCACAACACGAAAAATCGACACCATCACCGCGGTATTACTTATCCGTTTTTGCCGAATGAACTTTTATATTGAACTGACTGAAGACCATACTTGAAGCTCGAAGTTATTCTCAACCCTCTCTGGCCTGTCCCTATTATGCCCTCTTTAAGTTAAACAATGTACAAGATGAAAATTTTTATATAGAACATATCAAATATAGATCTTGCACTATTTACTAATGTTTTAATCAGCGAATGAGGTTTCCTTAAATGGTAAAATATGCTAAGATCTCTTATCGAATCAATAACATTCACAGCATGGGGAAAAAATGTGGTAATCGGTTAAAAAACCGATCTATGAGTTAGCTGCAGCTAAACTCATTCGATCATTCGACTGAATACGACCAACCCGATAATTTGCTCAAAATTTACAGCAATGGCTCCTGACGCTGTTATACTATATATCAGAACAAAGTACACTGACGACATGTCACCTCGAAAAATATCTACATAAAAACAATTAAATAATTTGATTTTTTTTAATAATAAATTAGCTTACGGTATAATAACAGTCAATGACATTCGTTGTCAATGTTTTCTACCCAGTTCTTTCAGGTTAATATTCACTTCCGCAGCAAAAGAAGCCCTCTCCAGTTAATCTTTCTCCATTGGAATCGTATTGTTAGGCTGCTGTTGCTAATATTGAAGTTAACTTGAGGAAAATCTCAGAAGTTCGCTCATCTAAAAGTATTCAATTAATCTGCGACTGTAACAATCGCACACAAACATACCAAATTATAGATTCTCAACTTCTAAAAAATGTATAGAAATCTTTTTGTTTTCTTCAACCCCACACAAATTTCTATCCATCGCTTGTGACCATTTTCCCCTCCCTCTTCAGGAAGTCAATTCAACAAGTGTCTTATTGCTCCGTAGCACTGCATTATTAACGCTTAATTATCTCGGCGAAATCACTCACAATGCCAAACATTTGCGTACGAACCATTCAATGCGGGACCCACACAATGGTGCCGCTCGCCCAAATGAATTCACGCTAAACACTTCCGTTAGCCAAATCCTACTCAATGCTGCGCATACGGGAAAGCGGCTTAATTAGCTCAGTTATTGTTGCCGCTGATTCCCGCTGAATTTGAGACACTTATGATTGATGCGGATTAGGGTGCGCGATGAACCAGTTACGTATGTATGTATGTGCGTATGCATAATGAGCGACACTAATGATTCCGTGCTGCTAATGAAGCGCATAATGTGCTTATTGCTGTTGGTTTCAATTATTTATAGCTGATGTAATGAACTCATGTCGAATCATTGAACCCAGAAATGAATCTTTTTGACACTTTTCATTTATTTACGAATCGAAGTGTAAAAATAAACGAAAATTACATGCGTTGGAATAATGGCAAAAATGTGTGTTTTGAGATTTATAAGTATAGAATTAAATCAAAATAAAATGTCAGCACTTGCAATAGCCCCTTCACTTCAAATATTTCGCTCTTTATTTGCATTTAATTCGGAAAACCCAGCAATTAACTCGCATATTGAGTTTTGCACACGCTCTCACATGTAATGCATACATATGGATTCGCTGAATACGGCAACCACAACATTTTCAATGCGCAGTGATTGACATGCGACTGCAAATGCTTTGATTTCCGTTTCCAGGACTGCACGCTTACGCTTTCATGCATTTTGCGGTGGAATTTCAAAAGCGCACGTGGCACGCTAATAATTGATGTTATGTTTTGTACAACGGTTGGCAGTACATATATAGCGATAATGCACAAAAACATTTGAATAAATTTAAATTACGAGTATTTATTTTCAGTTGTAAAACGATTAGTGTTTGCACAATTTAAATTGACCCACATGCCAGAGAAGCATTCAGATAACCCACAGTATTGTGGAAATAAAATTTGGTAGAAAAACGTTGAGCATGTCCCTCACGAATACTGATTTGAAAAGCTTTCAGTTTACCGATAATAAATAATGGGTCATCGGAAATTGTTCTCTATACATGAAACATGCAACGCAATTAAGGTTTGGTTAGGTCATTGAACTGACCCACGCACCACTGTAGCAAAGCAACAGTGGACGCAAGTCCTTTGTATTTGACAAAAGTTCTTGATCTGGATCACTGTAGTCTTATAGTTAGTTGATAAGGCAACTAATATCAGTCCTAATCATTTATCAGGTTCACCCAAGATGTCACTGCCTAGATATTTCAGCTCCAGAATATCAAAGACTGAGCAGTTAAGGAGTCAGTAGAGTAAACTGGCCTGTTTTTTTGAATTTTTTTTCACCGAAATTTTTATTCTACAATAGAACTTTTTTCACATATCATGAGGTATGTATATCGTGCAGTGTATTAACACATTTTTTCGTAATTCTTTGATGACATCTGTCGCAGAAATGGCTGGGTGAATGAGATGCGATTTTTCATTGGCGGACACGATTTGTTATGTTTGGATCATCGGAAACACACAAACCCAATTTATTCTTAAAAAGTATGTGAGTGGTTATCGTCTCTACTAGAATCATGAAAAAATGTTGATAAATAGAAAAGTAATTAGCGTTTTTTTTTAATTTTGCACCAAGTTTTTTTGCATAAATTTTGTCATACACAAACATTGTCAATAAATTATAAAAAATATAGGGACGATAGTCAGGCGTCTTGTGAACATTTGAAAAAAAAATTTAGCAAATCGGTTGAGTAGTTTGACCAGCATCATGCCAGTCTAAAAAAGTGTGTTTTGAGAAAAACGCGTTTGGAGTGCCAGGTGTGCACTCCAAGCGCTCCGAACGTCGATTATTATTTTTGGGCCTTTTTCGCAACCTTTCAATGATAAAGTGGGTTTCTACATTAATTCTAAGGGTATAAGAGAACAGAAAATGAAAAAAAGAAGTTGGAAAAAGATTACCATACTGAACCCTTAAGACAAAAGCGCCGTTATGGTTCTCGCATCGCCTTCTTTCACACAACTTTGGAAATTTGCATTCGATGATATATTTAGCTTATGGACAGCATTATGAACTATGTTCAGTCAGAACAACTGCAATTGCAGAGAAGAGAAATTTTGCTAAGAACAAGTACTTCAGAGGTTCTTTTAGTTTCCAGCAGACCACCAACCCGTTCTCAATGTTATGAAAATGGCGCAAATGTGTCAGCTTTACGCACTCTGATCAAATGCATCAGAGAATATATTAAAATCTCCCTTTCCTCCTTCTACTTTTGTCTTAAGCATGGGTCCATCGATGAAGAAGCACACTGCAAAGCACTTGCAAGACCAAACGTTACTGACGACTGTTTGTTTGATGGCAGCAGATATTTCGTCTTGCCCTCGTTCACTACCAGACCCATTTGCTTCGCTTCCTTATGCAGTCTGGAGAAAGCAGAACTAACGACGCGGATGTTGAACGTGGAGGCTGAATTTACCAACTATTGTGACAAAGATACCTTCTTTTCCTACCCTGGCGTTAAAGTCGTCAAGCACGATTTTGACATTGTGGCGAGGGCAGCTTTCACAGGTGAGTTTCAAGCGCTCATAGAAGATATCTTCCTCATCGATCTCTTCCATCGGAGCGTTGGCGCAAATCAGCGATATGTTGAAGAACCTCGCTTTGATGCGGATTGTGGCTAGACGTTCATCCACCGTGGTGAATACCAGAACTCGGTGACGGAGTTTCTCTCCCAGCACGAATCCCACACCGAATTTGCGCTCCTTTATATGGCCACTGTAGTAAATGCCACAAGGACCTACTCGCCTCAGTCCTTGTCTCGTGATGTCAGCCTTTACTCTAACGAGGAATCAAATTAGATAGAAGAATTACTATTATTATTAGAAATATCTCAAGTTCTATTTGGTAGCTGTGGATTCCATTTTAAAAGAACTGCGCCGTTTGGCGGCTAGGAATGAATCAAGCCAGTTTTTGATACCCTGTTCTGATATGAACTGTATTCCACTTAGGGCATGGTGGATCGACCAGAATAAATAATAGTCGGAGGAAACAAGGCCTGGGCCAAAAGACGGTTAAGCTATAACTTCTAAGGTGCTGTTTCCGGTACAATTTCTAACTGTCCTTGCAATATGACGACGAGCGTTATTGTGATGTAAAATTATTGCCTCCTGACTTGTTCCGAATTTCGGACGTCTTTCGGCTATCGCGCTCATCAATTTGATGAGTTTTTGTAGGCAACGTTTCCCATTATTAGATTATTCTAGTTTAAGAAGCTCATAATACAGCACGCCATGTGATCCCATCAAATTTAGAGCATTATCTTGCGATCATAGATATTCGGCTTTGCCATTGATTTGGTTAGTTGGCATGGTTTCATATATAATTTTTTGCGACTAATCTTATTCTAATGGATCAAGAGACAATCCGACGCAAAACAACTTCTTTTTGAACAAACGGCATGTCCGACATGCAAATTCGTATTTCAACATTCCTCGACTACAAATCGTTAGATGCCAACTTTGTATGCATTCGGCTGCTTATAGACATTTTAGAATCTCTGTTTGAGTGACTCCAAAAGCTTCTGCGAGCTCTAGGGACATTCGTCGTTTCCAAGGCAAAAGCACCGCGAGCAATCTACTTTTGACACTTTCGCTCGTCTAGAGACGTTCCCACTAAATTTCATCCAAAATACGATAATCATCGATATGAAGAAAGCCTTCGCTTCATGTTTGTTTTAGAGTAGCCAACATTTTATGAATGTTTTTGTTCAGTACATGATAATGTCATTCATTGTCAAGAAATCGTCTTTGTTTAATTTTTCAAATGACCACACGACCATAAATCGCGATGACAAAGGCGCAGCCTCTTTTTGATCCACTACTTCAATGGACAGAATTATGTAGACAATATTATTAGACAAATTGTAAAAAAAAAATAGATATTTGCTAGAGAAGACTTGTAATGCAGGCTTATAGATTAGAATACCGCCTTCTTCGAGAGTCAGTATATGCAAAAGTAATATACCTAAGGCATCGTCCTTAGCAAATCTATTTTCTCAGATTTCTGTTTTCACTGAAAGATTCTAAATGAGCCAAGGTTATTTTTTAGATATATTATCTTGTCTTAATGATGATGGTGTTTAACACCGGCGAGGTTTCACTCTCATAAATACAAAATAATGAACGCTTTTTATGCCACCACCAGACCAGATCGAACTAACAACCTTTATGAGCATATTCAGTGACAGGCACTCGGCTATGGCTATAGCATCGCCAGGCTCCCAGTGTGTCCCTCATATTTAAATTATGCAACAGACTAACAAATATCCATTTATAGGCAAGCAAGCTTATTCTAATAAAATTGTCATAAACAAGCTAATTATAATCATCGCTTCGTTGCGCTAAGCTAAGGCAATCGCATTGCCATCGGCTATACACAACCCACAAATTTTAAGAATTATTGCATATTCCCAGGCAGCTGATTAGGGACTTAAGTAAATACGCAATAAAAGCATAACGATTGTCAATAAAATGGCGAAAATAAATTAAAAGCCTATTATTACCGTTAGAATGCCTATTTTGAAAGCAACAGCATGGTAGTAGTGCCGTTAGATATCCAAGTCACTATAAAGAGAAATCATAGATTTAAAATCGCGCAGCTATGACGAGCTTAGAGGGCTTTGCAGGAAGTTAAAGAGAGCAACCAACTGAGTGTATATAAGTATGTATATGTGTGTATATATATGTGTGTATATAATTGTATGTGTAAGTAGATACGTTTTTGTGTTAATTTTATGGGGCTAAGGGCAAAGAAATTAAAAAAGTACAAAGCAAATAAGCGCCACCACATTAAACTTGAGCCATAAAAAGCACGCAGAAAGGAATGTGAAAATGAAGAGATAAAGTTGCAGCAAAAAAGTTTAACCATAAAACGCAAATAAACGCGTTGAGACTAATCTCCTATTATTGTTCTTCTTGTTGTTGTTGTTGGTGTTGTTGTTGTAGTGGGTGCGAATCGCGCAAAGAAAAATATAAATAAAACTGAAGCAGTTAATTACTCTCGACATGGCGGCACGCAACCGCTCGCAGCCGCAACACTCGGCTGCTAGACAAACTGTTTAACTTACACGTAATTGCTGAGCGAGTGGCTGCGGATGGGTTTGAGTTGTAAGCACTTGATTTATTGCCACACATATTCATAGGCTGCGCAGCGTTTAACCTGCTCATTCAGTGGCGTAGCGGATTCTTCAGCACAAATGCTACTTTGTTGTTTCTGTTTTTGTTATTTCTGCTTTTGTTGTTGTTGCTGTGGATGGGCAGTGGTCAACAGCTGGGTTAACGGTATTGTCATTTGGTCAAGCAAACACGCATTCAAACCAAAGCGCAGCAAGCCGTTGCTTATGTCACTGGTTGAGCCACTGGGCGTATACGCAACATCAGACAGTATATTAACAAACACACCATATGTATGTATATTGGTGTGTAGATGTATATGTATTGCGCGGTTTATATTTCACTGTGCACATATTGCGTAACAGCTAGACTTGTTGCGCTTTTCTAGCGATTTGCAAGGCAATAAAGTAAGAAAATGTAATAAATTTCATTAATAGCAGATATTCGTTGGACTAAATAAATTTTATAGCAGCATTACGTATGAGCTAAGGAGAGATTTGTATGACTTAAATGTTTATGCAGATATACCAGCACGAGTAAGTATGTCAATTTTTTTTGACAACAGCAAATCCTCGACCTTTCTGAAGAAATTGGGAGAGCTAGATCAGTCTTTTAAAAATGCACTTTGAGTAGGAGAAGTTGTAAAAAATTATATTTAAGGCAGAGTTATGCTTCAGTAATCTTTTGATAATCAATACCCAATAGCTGTGAAGTCTAAATATATATAGTAGCACTTCTGATATAAAAATTTATATAATGGGTTGTCAAAAAAGTCTTGCGGTATTTTTATTGAATTTTTTTTTTATTGAAATTGAAATGAAATTTTGATGACTCATGCCCGGCTCTTGACCGATGCTACGGCTGCTACTATGCCGGTCTCTTTCGACCAATTCAGCGATTTTATCGCAATTTTCGACGACAGGCCTTCCGAAGCGTGGCGCATCTTCGACGACCTCTACACCAGAACGAAAACGTTGAAACCATCGTTGTGCGGTGGAAATGGAAACTGTATCGGGTCCATAAACTGCAAAATTTTATTGGCGGCTTGAGATGCATTTTTGCCTTTATCGTAGTAGTACTGTAAAATCTGCCGTATTTTCTCTTTATTTGGCTCCATGTTTGCGACGCTATAACTCACGAACGACTTAAAAGAAACGACAATCAATCAAACACGTGTTAGCGCGCGAATAAGCTTTCCAAAAAGGTATAGCATGACCCGATGCGACGAATAAAACTAGGACTACGCGCTTTCAGCGCCAACTAGCGAAAATACCGCAAGACTTTTTTGACAACCTATATTTCCATGTCATATTAGAGATAGTTAAGACACTCTTACTATCCAGCATTATAAACCATTTAAATTTCTTGTATTCGAGTAAACGTTTCGACGAGCAAAGATGTTCATAGCAAGAAATTATTCAACCCCAAAAAAATATTTTGTTCCCAGCATTACTCATACGCAGTGTATAACCCAATTGATTACAATGTTACGCATACGCAACGTACGCCTCCCTTGTTTTTTGTAATTAATACATGAATTTTCTCCACATTTCGATCTGAAATTTTGCCCACGTCTTTTACTTTTCAAAACGCAGCTTTTTTATGGAAACCGCCGATATCGGAATTTTATAGCACATAGCTGCCATACAAAGTGAACTATCAAAATGAAATTCTTGTATGGAAAACTTTTTTATTTGGCAAGTTATCTTCACCAAATTTGGCAAACATTACTACACAAAGATACGTTACAATTTCAGAAGAACTTGGTCAGATCGGATGACTATAGCATATAGCTGCCATACAAACTGAAAGATGAAAAACAAGTTCTTGTATGAAAATCTTCTGTATTTGACGAGATATCTTCGCGAAATTTTACACAGATTATTTTCCAAGGTAAAGCTATAATCTCCGACAGCATTGTGCAAATCGAAATACTTTATTATATAGCGGTCATACAAAGTGAATGATGAAATTCAAGTCCACATATCGAAAACTTTTTTATTTGACAAATTATCTTCACGAAATTTTGTATGGATTATTGTCCAAAGCAATGCTACAATCTCCGAATCTATTGCTCAGATCGTACGACTATAACATATAGCTGCCATACAAATCTACCGATCAAAATCAAGTCCTAGTATGGAATTTTTTTTATTTATGAAAGATATTATAGCTTCAACTCACCGCAGTTATCATTGCTCTAATTATCTTTAATGTACACCCACCTACCATGCTAAACTATCTGACTCTCCATACATTTGAAGTTATAGGTCAGTTAATGTGAGAACAGTTCCAGCAATATCACTTCATTAATGACAAACATAAGAAAAAATGCAAGCGTACTCATCCATTGAGTATGTGCTGTGTGTTTATATCTATGTGGTTCACCACATCATTGATCTATCAACTCATTAAACACACAAATACGCTTGACTGGTCAAAGTTCAAACCAATCAAGCGGTACATTCTAACATGACAAAAGCACTGTGGCCAGCCACAAGCAACCGCATAATGTATGGTATATTCACAGCAAGTGGCTTTCAAGAGGTCAAATGTACAAAGCCTTGCAGAGTTAACATGGCTTTAATGAGGTAGAAGTGATGCATGTATTATTTGCTAATGTAAGGAATTTTATGGGCAACTATTAGAAAGGACTCATTTAGATTTTGGATTTTACCGTCTGTCATTACAAGTTATTGGAGAATTGCTTTCAGCGTTGATTTTCTGAAATTATAAGAGATCTCATAATTATGTGATTTATAAAATAATAATTAGTGAAAAGTATTATTTATCAAGTGTCTCTGCATAAAATTTTTTTTATTTGATTTGGTATGATTCATCAAGCAAGTCGCAAGACATTAATATATAGTTTGGTTATAAACAGTTCATGAAGAATGAAGCTTTTAAATTTTTCTTTTTTTTTTTTTTGATAAATTTATGCAAAAAAAGTTAACAGTAATATTGCATTCCAACTTAGCAATATAAATTTTCCATAGCGGCATTAAACAAGTACCCTTAATTTTTTACTTTACCAGTGATACCAATAACTATAAAAATGCTTTTGTGAAAGTTACATGTAAATCAGCCTGCAGCAGCAACAGTTTGTTTCATAAATCTTCACGCCCACTGAGTTTGCCGCCAGCTGAGTTTGTTAACTGACCAGGCGAATACAACTCTGGAAATTGGCTTCTTGTGTTACTTGTTTGTTATCGCAGTTAACATAATTCTGTAACTACATACAGTGTTGGGTAAAATAAAGGAAACAGAATCCATTTGTGTAGCTGAAACCAAATTGTTAATGATATACGAAAAATTATGTAAGTTTGGGTATTGTGATATGGGTATAAATATTAAAAAAATTAAATAAATATTTGTTTTTCTACTATTAATAAGCTTATATATATTTCATAAACTAATACTTACAAAAAAAAATTATGCAATACTATTCCTTGCTTCATTGCGCAATATATCTCAAAGGGATATTTCGGTATCTCAAGTACTTTGAAAGATAACTCAATTAAACTATAGATGGTCGAAAAAGCGACTTCGCCAAAATGTATGGGTAATGTGATATACTATGTCAGGTAAAGTGATATACTATATCACATTACCTATAAGCTTTCCTTAAAAAAAATAAAATAAGAACGAATTGCTAAATAATACATTTATTAAAAACAAAAAAGCGACATTTTGTATTGTTGTAATATAATTCATTAAGAATAAAAAAAAAACATGACTATTCAAGTATGTACATAGAAACAATCAAGGATTCAAAAAAATGTGTACTGTTTTTAATTTTAAAATGTTTGGCAGGACTCGCAAACAAATATTGCTTGACGCTTAGGGAGACATTTGCTATGTGCCCAAACTAAGTCGCATAGCAAACATGGTACCCAAGCAATACTTTCTTTATCCGTCTCAAAGTTTTTGTTGCAAAAAGCGCACGCAGTATCCTTACTAGGTGGTGTTTCCGCCCAACATTCCTCATCTGAACTGGGAAGATGCAAGCTTTTTTCCGACTCGCTCGAAGAAGTTTCCCTAGTTTTGGTTGCCCGTTGTGTTTTGGTTTTACGTGAATGCGGTATGTCTTTTACATTTCCTTTTTCCTTGCGCTTTTCAACATTTCTGATGCTTTCCTCCAAAAGCGCTTTATATGGTGATGTTGTTAACACTGTCGATTCTGATCGTTTGCCTCTGGAGCTGGTAGACAGTTTTAGCTTAGGTGGTGGGGATATCTGCCAAGGTGTGACGAAATTTTTCATCGCTGCCCTACTTGTGCTGGCCACTGGTTCTTCTAAAAATATATCTTCTATAGGTTGAGTATCTTTCAGCGGATTTTCTTGGCGTTGCTCCATAAAATCACTTTCCTGGAAAATATTTTTATCAAAGGGATAGATACCAGTGCATTTGAACCCATTAATTGCTATCTGTGCCGTTTGAACTTTCAGATAAGCCTTTGAAAACAGCTCAACTACATCAAATTGTGTCACCTTTCGGCCTTGCTCTCGCATAAATCGTCTTATTTCGTCATTGTAATATGTTTTAAGAGGACCCATAAATGCTTTATCTAAGGGTTGCATTTTGTGTGTACAATGAGGTGGCAATGATAAGATAATGACGCCATTTTGACGAGCCTTATCCAAAACATCAACATTTCGCGTATGACTGTAGTGGCCATCTAAAATAAGCAAGATTGGGTTCTCCTTTGATGGATTAGTGAATCGCAAAAAGTGATCAAACCACGCGGTAAATATTGGTATTTGTATCCATCCCGATATGTGACAAGCAGAATCGGAACCAGGGGGAGCATGTTTCATTAAAAGCGGAGAGGGATTTTTTCTTGGAAAAATGAAAAATGGTGGAACAAAGGCTCCTCCTGCGCTCATGCAGCTTATAACTGTTATGAGAGATCCTCTTTCTGCTGAAGTCATGCAACCAATTTGCCTTTTGCCTTTTGCTGCTAAAATTTTTGGCTGCTTACTTTGCACGATAGACACTCCTGTCTCATCAACATTCCATATTCTAGTTGCAGAAAATTTATGCTTCTCAAACTCCTGCTCCAATAAATTATAGAACTTGC
Source organism: Bactrocera neohumeralis (assembly GCF_024586455.1). Taxonomy (NCBI): domain Eukaryota; kingdom Metazoa; phylum Arthropoda; class Insecta; order Diptera; family Tephritidae; genus Bactrocera; species Bactrocera neohumeralis. Next base: position 16,501,538 of record NC_065923.1, read on the forward strand.
TCACATTTTCCACATTAAATCCTTTGATTCTCTCGATTGAGGTACCTGTGGCAGAGCGTAAACTTATTTCCGTTTTATGTCTATTTAGAAAGCTACGCAACCAATCTTTTCCGGCGCATTCCCTGATTATGGAAAATGGGTTCTCAATATTATTTCGCTTTGCTAATTGAAATGCAAGCGAACGCACATCACTTCGAGTGAGCCCCCAAAACTTTGCCTCCATTTCTCTCAAATATCTTACCAGCTCTAATTCAACATCTCGGTTAAAAACCGGCCTACGTCCCAATGGAATAGCTAATATTTCGTCGATTGTTTTATCGCTGCGGGCAGCTCTTTGCAAGGTTGCAAATGGGACACCATACGTTTTCGATGCCAGAAGTATTCCCATCTTTTCGGCTCTTACAGCCTGTATGGCTTTTTTCATGTTTTCTGCATTCCACTTACGAATTTCCCCTTTCTTCGGCATTGCGAAAAACTATAATTTAAGAAGAGTATTACTTTTACCTACAAGATACGTTGTATGATATTATGTTTGTTTAATATGATATACTATATCACAATGGACAACATTGACTATATCACATTAGCCAAACTCGAGTTTGAAATAATAAAATATTTGTTTCACAAAAAAATATTTATTTCGGCTAAAAATTACCTGAATTACGGTTAATTATATTAACGAAAGATCAAGAAAAAATTACTAGAATTCTAAAATATGAATTAAACTCTGAATAATCCTTTGTCGAAACGCCCGTTGAAATAATGGTGACCGCACTACTATAAACTTTTTGGCACACTGAGAGCAAACGAAGTGTTCAGTAGCACGCGCAGCTTTGCAGCAACAGTTTTTTACAGTTGCTTTTGTATTCTCGGAAAGATTCATGTCAAAACATGAATAGTTTACGAAATATGCTGGCATATCACATTGCACACCCATATCACAATGACCTATGACCATATTGGAAACTTTTAACTCAACGACTTTGGGTTACTCAGTCGCCATATACGCCTTCACTTTATTAAGTTTAATTTTTATTTTGTTTTATTTTATTTTATTTTATATATTATCCGGTAGTTATATCACTCATACGCACCATACGTACAATAACCATATTGGAACTTTTAACTCAATGACTTTAGATTACTCATACGCAATACACGACCTTGATTCTCTTTGGATTTTTTCTAATTGAGACCAATTAATAAATTTCATTTTTTATGTTTACCTTTTATTTTTATTTATTTTATTTCATTATTTTTATTTTTATTTTCATTTTTTATTTTATTTTACTTTATTTTGTTTTATTAATAAAAAAAAATAAAAATTCTGATTTCATAAATATACAAGAAAATTATACTCCCACCCAAAGTCTTCTGAAATCATTCGTTGAAAAACTTTAATTTGAAAAACGCCCCTTTCACCTAATTTCCGCTACGCAACACCGTCTTCTTCGTAAACTGTCATAACAATTAAAAAATGAAATTGCACATACGAGAACGCTCTTTTAATCTAAATAACGGCAGAATCACCTGCAATTCCATTAAACTGCCACAAAACCCACTTAACAGTCAATTCTACACACGCATATAAAACTCATTTCATCTACACATATTCATTAAACAGTGTATTCAAATAACCTTCCCTTTGAAGTTCACGCAGAAATTTAAGTATCCGCCTGTCCGTTTCCAGTCCCTGAATTCATTAATTTATATTCATCTGCACATATTTATTGGGTACAAAATGGGCCAGAAATTCATGCGTTCATTGCCCAAATTGCCCGTTCACCCACACAAACACAAATACTTGAAGTGTTCAGCAAAGAGAATGGCGCCATTGAGTTAACAGCGCAAGGTGAGTATTTCGGCAATGTAAATATAAGGGCACCGTTACTCACGCACATGCACACCCACATATGCGCAATGCGTCAACAACAGGTTCGCGCGTGTTAGTAATTGCTTTTCGGCTACGGTCACCTTAATTTCATATTTGGCCTACACTTTGTTACGCATAAATAAACAAGCCTTTTGCATGTCTGTTATCTTTTAGCACCAGCAGCGTTTGTATTAATCATGAATTTGGCACTTTCGGCGAACGCGACTTATAATAAAAGTAACGCTCTCTCTTTTGACTGTTTTTGCCTTGCACATCAAAATGAGTTTAAGTATTTAAAGGATTAAGTTAAGAATTCCAAAAAAATATTTTACATCAAAACTGAAATCGATAGAACAGAATTGCTTTTAATTTAATTTTTTTATTTTTGGTGACACAAAACCATATCAGATTTATTGCTAATCTCTTTCAAATCAGAAATTGTATAAGGGTTGCCACTCTTTCAGAAAAATCTGTCTCAATAAAAGTTATAAATTGAATCAAACATTAAATAACAATACATTTCTAACATAGTTTTTCATACTTCAGTTTTCCTATCATTTTTTAAGTGTTGCCACCTAGTTAAAAAATGTATTTTTATGCAGTCTGCAATAGTTTCAAAAGCTTAATTGAATCAAACATTAAATAACAATACATTTCTAACATAGTTTTTCACACTTCAGTTTTCCTATCATTTTTTAAGTGTTGCCACCTAGTTAAAAAATGTATTTATATGCAGTCTGCAATAGTTTCAAAAGCTTAATTGGAGCGTTCGCAGTAAAGTAATTTAGTTATTCATTGAAATTTTATAGAGTTGCCACATTCATAAAAATATTTATTTTTAAATTACTTAAAACTGGATTAAAAGTGAAAATTATAAGTTGGGCGTAATATATGTATAAATTTTTCAGCAACATCGTGTCTTACACAAATATACAAAAATAATGACAATGTTGCCATTGTATCAAAAAAAATATATAAACAAATACAAATGTATATATGTATATCACTTATGAATTTGTTGCGCTACAGTTTATTGTTGGCGAAAATGCGTTTACTTTCTCAAAATGCTGTTTTGGCTATTATTTTGTATGGAGTTGCCACCTATTTTATAAAAACAATTTTAAAATATCAGTATTTACATATGTACATATACATTAAAGAAACCTCGCAAAAATGCAATAAAATGATGTTTTCCGGGTTTCAATTTGTGCGGAGTTGCCACCTATTTTATAAGAAAAATTGTAAACAGCGTGTATTTAAATTTTTTTGCAAGAACAACAACAAATAAATATAAAAAATATGGCCACATGTTTTTCTAGAGAAAATCACAAGGTACATGAGGAAAATACTTAATATTTTTACTTTGAAAACTTTTAAAAGAGAGGTGCCAACTAACACAAAATCAATTTATATACAAATATTGAAAATTTTCGAACTAGCTACATATGTATGTATGTACGTTTAAATAAATATTAAAAAAAATATTTCCGTTTAGAAAATAATTTATTTTTTTTTATTTATAGTGTTGCCACACTCTAAGTAATATATAAACTAATTTCAATGTGTTAAACTATAAACTTTATTTATTTATTTATTTATATTTTATTTGAAGTAATAAGTTTTTAAGCAAATGTTTTTGTAAATAATAACAAACAGGGTTGCCAACTGATAAAAATATTTTTGACCCGAAACTATCGAGCTTCGTTTAAATAAATATTCAAAAAAGGAATTTAAAATATTTCCGTTTAAAAAATAGCTTGTATTTATTTTATTTTTAGTGTTGCCACCCTCTAAGCAATTTATAAACAATTTTTTTTTCTCTTTTAGTTTATTAAAACATAAATCATGAAATAATAAATTTTGAAACATATGTTTTTGAGAATAGTAATAAACAGAGTTGCCACCTAAAAAAAATATATTTGACCAAAATATAACGAACTACGTTTAAATAAACATTCAAAAAAATATTTAAAAATATTTCGGCTTAGAAAAATTTGATTTTTAGTTTTATTTATAGTGTTGCCATCCTTTAACTTATTTATAAAATTGTTTTTTTTTTTAATTTTCCATTATTACATACAGGTAATGAAATAATAAATTTTTAAACAAATTTTTTTGAAAATAATAATAAACAAGGTTACGACCTGACAAATATTTTTGACCATAAAATAATTATGAATTTAAAATCATGAAATAATATATTTAAAACAAATGTTTTTGAAAATACTAATAATCAGGGTTGACACCTGAAAAATATGTTTGACCAAAATAAAATAGAGATTATTCTACATACATCTCTATAAAGTTTTTTTTATATTTTTTTGTATATCGAGAATATAAGAAAAATCACTCATTCTACACACAGTTACTCAGCCAAACATTTTTTGTCACTCCTTACTAATGGCATCCTATCTTTGTATTTAATTAAATAAACCATATTAATAACACCTTCATTATTGCTTTCCATAAAAAGTGTTTTGTTGCACGCATATAAATTAGCCACTTTAGATGGAAAAATCAAAATCACTGTTACATCTGATAATTTTAGCTGTTTACGAGAGCTAACACAAACTCACAGCCATACTCACACCTCAGCGAGCAGAAATCCAATTTCCAATTACGCCAAATGACCCGTACAAAGCCAATAATCTGTGCTATCAAACAACTGATTGATGGCGCCGAATCAATGAATGAAACAAATATATACGCCCACATTTACCGTTAAGTATTCAATATATTAGACATGCCCATAAAACTCACCTAACACATTTACCGGCCTAAAAACCAGTTTGACATGCTGCGAAAATGCAAATAACGGTTTATTGTGATGGACAACGCCTACGTAATCTATCATTAAAATCCCCACAAATTGCATGGAAAATGGAAAAAAGGCTGTAAGTTCAATATCAGCTGATGTGATGTGCGCTGATATATCTGATGCAATGGCCGACCGCAGCGAAGGACAGCAGTAATTAATTTGCATACAAATGCATGAAAAATTATGGAAAAGGAAACAATGGGAAGAAGTGAAATATTTTATATATTTTTTTGATTATATGATTTGAGATTGGTTGCAGAGATTCAGCTATGCTCATACGTTGAAATTCACATACGAAAATTAATTTGAAACTCTCTCACTCACTTTGTCTTTAATATCAATTGAGTTATTAAAAAGAATATAAAACTAAAAAATAATTAAATTTTGTTATCCTCTCTGCTGTCCACCCACTCATATAGTAACAGCACAGTATTCACCATCAAAGCATAAACTAGTAATAAGCTTATCTCGCTGAAAGTGTCTTATTAAACTCATTTCGTTAATTTTTCTCATGTAATAGCTTACAATAAATCTCTCTTTCACAATACAATTTCAAGTTTTTTAACAAAAAGTATTAATTAGTGCAAAACACAATAGTTGGCGGAAATTCTAAGGTATCCCAGGAAGTATTGTAAGGTTACCTGCTTTGTTAGATTAATGCTTTAGCTGATGAAAGTGAGAGAGCGGGATAGAGAAAGAAAAGTGCTAAAATTGAACAATTAGTTGCAGAGTAGTATTACTTTGCAATAGAAATACGTAAGATACGTGCATACCCACACAAACTACATACACTGTGAGCAATTCTCACGAACTTTTCAACTGAAAACCATTATCCTGAGCAGCTAATTGGTACTCCAGCATTAAGGTATTATTAATCTAAGTGTAAGAAAAATCAGCACTTAATTGCTGCTAGTTCTATAGAAAATGTACAAGAAACTGAACGTTTTTAATAAGAAAATAATTGTACTGTACGTACGTACAGTCAATAACCATTGAAATATGCGAAAAAAGTACATAAGTCATTTAACTAGGATACAACTATATACTATATAACGGATGATATATTTCGAGGTTCCCTACGTTTTTGAAAAAGAAACACAGAATCTTCTATGTGAATAAGGAATGTTTACTATCATTCGAAAGAACATTCTTTGGTAGTTATTTTTTGAAGATAATCCTTATAATATTGGTTGCGCCTACGTCTCAGATGGTCCATCCGTTGAGTCCAATTTTTGATGACTCGTTGAGCATTTCTACTGTTAACTGGCGAATGACACGGGTGATATTTTGCTCTAAGGCGTGAATCGAAGCGTGATTGTCCGCATAGACTTTAGACTTTACATATTCCCACAGAAAAAAGTCTCACGGTGTGATATCACACGATCTTGATGGCCAATCGACCGACCCATAACTTGAAATTATCTGCTCATCGCAGTGTTCTCGCAATAAATCCATTTATTGTTGCGATGTGTGTGAAGTGGCGTCGTCTTGTTAAGACCAAATATCGCCGAGATCACGAGCTTCATATTTCAGGCATCAAATAGTCGGTTATCATGCCGTTATAACGGTCACCGCTGACGGCTAGGTTCTCATCGACATCATATTGGAAGAAATATGGATCGATGAAACCACCGGCCCACAATTCACGCCAAACCGTTGTTTTTTCTGGATGATATGGCAGTTCTTGAATCTCTTAAGATCACTTGTCTTCCTGAATGATTTTTACAAAAATTTTTCAGTAATTTGCACAGTTGATTAACGCCAACCCCAATTGTATGCTACGATTTAGTTTTAATATTTTATATCTGCCGCGTTTACTGCTGAACTATATTCCCGAATACCAAAATACCAAAAAATTACAAGGACTGCAGTTCTTTCACAGAGATTTAGAACTGTCATCATCACTGTAGTCTTCACACTGGCGTATTCTAAAATAATGTTGCCTACATTTTGGCGCAAAGTTAAAAAATTAAAAAAAATGCACATTCAGCGAATTATCAATTTGTGAAAAAAAATAAAGCTTTTTACTGCTTTATATGGCATTCTATCATCATTCACGAGTACCGTAGCTCAGCAGAGGCCGAAAAATTTTTATTCACGATTGGTAATAGTAACTATATGGAACAAGTTTCTAGTGTGGCCGACTTCGAGAATAGATTGCATCATATATGGTTGAGGTCTTTGCATAGGTGGTTTTTGCAGCAGCCTTCTTTATGTTAACTTTTGTCGTGAACGATTTTTGCTTCGTTGCGAGTTTCCCTAAAGCGACACTCTCGTAATGCTGTGTGGAGTCTTCTTAAGAGTGTGGCTTATCCAACGCTTTTATAAGAGTTTTATTTACTTCTGCAAATATTCCTCTTTTTTACGATTTAAGGGCATGCACCTGGAATGTACGGTCCCTTAATTGAAAAGGTGCCGCTGCCCAGCTGGTTGATGTCCTCGTAAAAGTAAAGGGTGACATCACCGCCGCCCAAAAAGGGCGAAGGACGGGACAATTGCTGAAATGAGTAGGTCCTTCTGTCATTTACTACAGTGGCCTTATTAAGGGGCGCAAATTCGGTAGAAGAGAGACCCATAGTTTGGTGAATTAATAGACAGCAGCTACGATGGCTTGGTCATGTCCTCCGAATGGATAAAGACACTGCAGCTCAGAGAGTATTCGACGCGTTATTGGCGACGGAAGCACAGGAAGAGAAAGACCTCCATTCCGTTGGAAAGACCAGGTGGAGAGGAACCTGGCTAAACTTGGAAACTCTATTGGCGCCAAGCAGCGAAAAGAAGAACGACTTGAACGCTACTATAACCGCGTAAGCGGTGTATAGTTTATGACCTAACTTAAAAGGGAGAATACGAAAATTCATTTTTAAATGCACATTTCATAAAATCAATCGCAAGCATGCTCAACCTATTCAGTCTCCGCTGTTATCAAGTAAGAACTTCCGCAAACAATAAACACCATAAATATGTGTACAAAATTATTTCGCATTATTTGCCACTTATCCAGTAACATCGGCAAACTTTGTGTTGTTTAGAAGCGCACTTACTTCCTTGTGGAAATTGCAAACACCTATAAACTTTCCGCTTTCCGCCACAAGGAGCTACGCAACAAACTCATGCGTGCGTGCCAACACACACATATTTACTTCAATTAAATTATTTACCAGCAAAGTTTCAGCAGCCAAAGTGGGAATCATTAATAACAACCCGGCGGCAATTTGGTGCTTTGAAAGGGCTTCGCTTTTGCTCCGATTACAGCAGCGCAGCCAGCAGCAACGCAAACGCTTTGAAGCCAAGCCAATGAACGATGAAGTTGCCGGCGAACAATTCTCATATCGGACATGTGGTGCGGCAATAATTTATAACTAGCGATTTCCTTTTCGCAATTTATTGATTCTACACGCATACTGATGATAACCGTCATTGCAGTTGCAGTTAATTAAAATTTGATGGTATGTGAAAAAGAGAAAAAAATAATTATTTTTAAAGAAAATGAGTTTTGCTTAAACAAAAAGAAAAAAATTTTAAGCAAAAAACAATTAGCCCAATTAGGGAGTTTCTTTGAACTTAGCAGGAAATTAAATAATGAAGTTAAAAGCAAAAAAATCATGTTATAAGGAAGGACTAACTTCAGTTTCAGGCACAAAATTACAGCGTATCTGAGGAAATATGTTGACTGAAGTTTGTTAATATAAATATTGGGTAGTCGAAAAAGTCTTTTCGTATTTTGTCAATAGATGTCGTTGCAGTCGTATATCTCCAGTGCTACTAATCACATTGTGTCATACCATTTATATATATATATACCATATTAACCAAAAAAATTGAACCAAAAAAAAAAATTAAATTCGAGGAAGTTGAAAGAAAGGGTACAGCTGTTCAAAAATGAGTGAAAATAATTAAGAAATTGAAAATGAAAAATGAAAGGGCTCTTTCCATAATCTCACTGATTGTGGAAGGAAACATTCCCGATACCAACAACACAACCTGCCACCAGACGACATACCTATGCTATTGCTTTACTTTACTTTGAAGTAGTATTCCGTTCAGCGCCACCACCCATAAAAGCGGGGAAAGAACACCCCCTTGAGGAGTGCTATAATCCTTCTGTTCATAAGCATTGATCGTATCCATCTGCATACCATGTCGCCTATGCTGCCATGTGTCAGGGACTCAATAATCATGCTTATGTATATATTGTTGAAAGCCCCTTATACGTTTGTGATATAGTGACTTTTCAATTACATTAATCAGCTCTGGTAGGGCAGTTTTGGTTGACCGACCCTTTACATATGCATGTTATTACACTCGATAAAGTTTACTCCAGGATTGATCTTAGGTGTATATCCATTAGCTTTTCTAAAAACTTCAGCATGAAGGAAGTGAGGCTTATAGGTCTGAAATCTTTTAGCTTTTGTCTTTTATAATATTCCAGTCGGATTCCTGCCTTATAAATTGTGACGAAGTACCCTCAAATTAAAAATAAAACGCAAAATATTTAATTACTTTTTCATGGGTATTTATTTTGTTTGCCTTTAAAATAATCCCTACCAGGTGTAATATACATATGCCAATGATTTTTCCAGTCCTTGAAACTCTTTACATTAGCACTTTTTGGGATGGCCGTCAGCTTTTTCAGCGAAGTTTGTTTTATCTCTTCGATCGACTGAAAACGGGTTTCACGAAGCGGCAATTTGGTGAATGCGTTGATTGATCTATAGTAATCATTGTGTTTTTGGCTTTAAATTCGGTCAAAATCGCGACTCGATGCGATGGTGCATTATCTTCGTGTAAAATCCATGAATTATTCTTCCACAATTTCGGGCGTATTCGATGGATGTTCTCACGCAAACGCTTCAATACGGCCAAATAGAATTCGTTATTGACTGTCTAGCCCTCCAGAACAAATTCATAATGCACCAAACCTCGAATATCAAAAAAAGCAATGAGAATTACCTTGATTTTTAAACGGCTTTGGTGTAGCTTTTTGGTTTCGGTCTCATCTGTAACTACCGAAGCTCTTCATGAATGTGGGATCGAAATTCGCACAATCAAACATGTCTAAAGAGACGTTCAGGGTACTCGTTTAAAACAAAATTCAGCTTTATCGGGACGAGTTAAGCAAGAACACGTTTCATACCCAAAATATCCACCAAAATCTTTCGAACGGACTGGCGAGGAACATCTCTCAAACACTTGCTTGAAGATTATTAGAAATAAAAAATTTGAGACAAATTCTTTTATATTATATTTATATATTATTAGCCATCGTTAATTAAGATTTCCGAGTGTTTTTTACCCTGCTCAGGATACAAAAATTGTATTATAATGAATGAACAAATGTCCTTAATTTAGAATAAATTTTTGTGGTTAACGAATATTTCTGATTTCCTTGAGACTGTATTTAATAAGTGCTCGCAAGTATGAAACGAAACCACAATTAGTTGCCTAAACCGTTACAATATGAAATTGGCCTCAAGAAATAAAAACATTTTTCTCATTAATACGTATATATGTACGTTCTTGCACGGAATAATTAAGGCATATTATTAGCTTTTACAAAAACTTTCTTTGAAAAGAACAACATCAAAGCAATATTTTGTTATTTTTGTTTTTTTTCTGTGAAAAGTTTAAAGCAAATACTTTCAGTTAAGTATATGCACCACTCACAACCATACACATATTCCCTTATTTTATGTGGATTTATCATGTAAACAGGTGAATTTCTCATTATAAAGATTGTCCATGGAAGTTATGCGCGACTTTTTAACTCACGCCAATCTAAATATTATGTAAGTATGTAATGCTATCCTTATTACAATGGAAACGCCACAGATTAGAAAGCCAAATGTTATGGCAATATATAAGGTGCGCCCCTTACCGTTATTGTGCAGCTTGAAAAACACCAGCTCACCATAGCAAGAGAAGCTGCAAAGCAATCAAGCGTGCGCCGCCGTTGGCAAGCATTTAAACAATGAGGGTTTCGCCATGAAGGTCACATTTGAACGAATTTTACCAAAATCTTAGCTCTTACAAGCACAGGTGAGTATTAGGGTGATTTTAGATATAGAAATTTAGTACATATATTTCATAACAAATAAGTAAAGAGTAGTTCGCTATAATATAAACTCAAATACGTATTTTATAAAGCCTTAAAGAGGGAAACAGTGGTCTGGTATGTAGACAGCAGGCGATTTTGGTATCTAATTTTGCTGAAAAGACACCACCTTCCACTTAATCTTCTAATTTGGACCCATCCGTATAGATACTTATCTCTCGGTCTCTATCGAAATGCGTTTTTTTCTTACTCTTCTCTGAAAAAGGGACAGCTTATTGGGCACCGAATTTATCAATTATCTGGACTAAAAAATCAACTTGCTTGAGGAGAAATGGGTTACTTATGCGTTAGTATCCCCAGTATACACCCCATTACCATCTGATAAAAAGGATTATCTCAAAATCTAAGAGCTGACTTTTAGCGCGAGTTATTTACATATAAGTCTGTTGGCATAAACGTAAACAGGTTTGATGTCTGACTTGACTTTATTCTAACGGCGCCACTGTTGCATATAATAGCTGCCCTTTAATATGCTTTATGCTTTCCATGCGCCTTACCATGAATTTTAGTGCGAGTCCGGCATATACATGCTTTATACCCTAAACATTAACCCAAATTTTTTGAGTTAATCCACATGAACTCCTCTGCTATCTCCCTGCCGCCAACACGATTGTTTCCAAATACTTTTTCTATGTTTTCGTCATTAAGAGAGATGAATGGACAACTCGCGTGATGCAAGTTATTGATGACTTCACGATCGCCTCTGAATGTCACTCAAATACTTGTGTTTCTGACCAATCCGAGTCAAATTTGATCAGATGGTATAACCATTAAAAAAAACCCATTTACCAATTTGGTTTCCATATATAGTTGAAATTGACCAATCCGAGTCAAATTTGATCAGATGGTACAACCTATAAAAAAACACATTTAACGATTTGGTTTCCGTTTGTTTGTTTGATTGATGACTTCACGACCTTCTCTGCATGTCACTCAAATACTTTTGTTTCGAACCAATCCGAGTCAAATTTGATCATGTGGTATAACCATAAAAAAGCACATTTAAGGATTTGGCTTCCGTTTGTAGTTGAAATAGACCAATCCGAGTCGAATTTGATCAGAGGGTATAACCCTCAAAAACACACATTTAACGATTTGTCTTCCGTTTGTAGTTGAAATGGACCAATCCGAGTCAAATTTGATCAAATGGTATAACCAGGCGTTTATTATATATGTACATACCCTTATGTTATAAGCTGTTCATATAATACAAAATTTAGCATACATCCAGAAAACTTTTAAGGATAGAGCTAACTCTTCTGCTTCAGCTAAGTACACATAAAATAAAACAAACATATAATTAATTATCCCAACTCTTATACCAAGCCACGCTCATAAGTATACACATTTCGCTTATTTTTTTTTGCACTCCCTCCAAAAGCTTTGAAAAATTTAATAAGTTAAAAAAGTATTTTTCCATTTTAAAATATTTTCACCTTGAATAATTTTTGGCTTGCTTGCAGCAATTAATACATAAGTAATATAGACAAAATATGCCCGAAAAATTTCCGCTGCAATTTAATACCTCATTTTAACGAAAATAACCAAAACCACATGTGACACAAATGAAAGCACGAATTTCGGCGCATTTCAGGCTTGTCAGCAATTGTATGCGTTCCATCGTTATACTTATTATTATTTTTATGATTATTGTAGCCGACATGTATATGCCTTAGTAGGCGGTTATGTCATGAGCCAGGCAGCGGGGCTGAAGTGAAAAGTGAATCATTACAATAAGAAGAAATCGTTTACGACGCGAAATAAATGCTTTCACATATCAACACGAACAACACGCATACACAAGCATTACACACGCATACACATAAACATATGAACGAACTTGGTATTAGACACACACACAAACTTTTACGCGAACTTGGCATTAGACACAGCCACACACAGCCACCTGCCGGAGAGCTTAACATTAGACACAGACACCGGCATTTGCTCAATATGATGTGTTAATGTCAACCGTAGGGGGCTCATGTGTGTGGTGGTGTGTGTGGTTGTGTACTGCCGAGGGGCCGCTTGTTGCGCGAGAACACACAAAAGTTTGTTGCGCTTTCAAATTATATTTTTTTATTTTCTTCATTATTTCCCACGTGTTGGCGTCGGTCGCACCTGTCGACAATATTTTCCCCACATGACGTTCATGTAACGGTGGATACCGTTTTAATCCATTATAATTTCGCTCATCTCCGGCAAATATGCGGCAACGATTTCTTTCCGTTATGCGAGATTACATATATATTTAACGAGCGTGTAGCGCAACTGTGTGTGTGTGTGCGTGTGTGTATGTGGATTATAACTAAGTACATGCACATGTGTTTATGTTTTCTGTAGTGCTGACAACGGCTTCGTGCTACTGGTAAATATTTGTGCTTGTTTTGTTGTTGTTGTTGTTGTAATGGTTACTTGTATTTGTGCACGTGTGCTCTGGTAGCTGTGTACTTTTAAAAGCTACTGTGCTTGTGCTGCGCCAAATTTAAGCTGCTTGGCTAATGAGCGCAGACGTGCGCTGACTTTATTTTTTCGGAGCGTTTCGGTCTTAACAAATTGGTTTAACACGATATGCGATATGTAGATATATTCAAATATGCGGACGGAAGTCTGTCAGGATCTCGCCGACGCTGGTTCACACAATTAAATTCATTAAAGATGTAAAAAATAGCTGGCAGCTTTAAGGCAGCTCCGGACGGCTCATCAGAAGCTTTTTAGCAACAAGAAACAACGATTACTCGTCTTTAGAAACCACGTAATTAATATTTTGCAAAAATCATATATAATAAAATGCGCCATCTTTAGTTTAAAGTAAAAACAAACACGCATACCACCTGATCAAATTTGAACCGGTCTGTTTCATATAATGTAATTCATTTTAAACTACACGTGGAAGCCGAATCGAAAACAAACTATTTTTCTGCAGTACATTGGCACGACTTTTTTTTATATTTCTATGAAGTTTGATCACAACAACTCTTATGGTTCAACTCAGCAACACATTTTGGTTAATAATGGGTTGTCAAAAAAGTCTTGCGGTATTTTTATTGAATTTTTTTTTTTTTTTTGAAATTGAAATGAATTTTTGATGACTCATGCCCAGCTCTTGACAGATGCTACGGCTGCTACTATGCCGGTCTCTTTCGACCAATTCAGCGATTTTATCGCAATTTTCGACGACGGAAGGCCTTCCGGAGCGTGGCGCAACTTCGACCACCTCTACACTAGAACGAAAACGTTGAAACCATCGTTGTGCGGTGGAAATGGAAACTGTATCGGGTCCATAAACTGCACAAATTTTATTGGCGGCTTGAGATGCATTTTTGCCTTTATCGTAGTAGTACTGTAAAATATGCCGTATTTTCTCTTTATTTTGCTCCCTGTTTGCGACGCTATAACTCACGAACGACTTAAAAGAAACGACAATCAATCCAACACGTGTTAGCGCGTGAAATGAGCTTTCCAAAAAGGTATAGCATGACCCGATGCGACGAATAAAACTAGAACTACGCGCTTTCAGCGCCAACTAGCGAAAATACCGCAAGACTTTTTTGACAACCTTTATTTTGGGTATCATGCGTGTCAATGTTAGACTCATGCAAAACTCTGAATCTTTTGCAAAAAACGACGTCAATATTAGACCCGTACTTAAAGACCTGAATCTTTTTCAAAACGATTTCGAATAGAGCTCGCAAAAGACTTGCTTGACTACGTAGCTGAGGACTCTATATTCATGAAACGCAACAATTTTGGTGACGAGACATAGACTTATGCATTTGAAGTCGAAACTATTCAACAATCCAGGGAATGGCGCTCCAAAAGTAAGCCAAAACTGGAAGAAAATTTACCGAAGCTACTGAAGTATATCTCATTCCATGCTGACATATTATAGAAAGAGAGTTGGGATAATTGGATTAAGCGTTGGCATGCTTGTATTTTGCTCTTCGGATACTTGAACTACATATGTATATAGGCAGCGTGGTCCAAGTTAGCCATTTCAGCGCTAATGGCCGCCAAAGGATGTCACATTTGCACGGCAAAGCGGTTTTTGGGCGACTGCCATGCCCCTAGTAGGACTATCTAGGCGATTTATACCTTTAATTAAGTTGCTGCTCCGTTGGTACTTGAATTAGAGTGTCAGTGTCAATAAAAATTTGCATCAAAGTACGTAATAATGTATTTTTTCAGTCCGAGTCAAATTTGATCATACGATACTTAGCTAAAATTTTTCGAAAACTCCATTGCTTTTTTTTAATTTTAATCTTCAATTCATAAGGAAATCTAAAAATCTTCGATTTTAAATAAGTCACCATATTTTTATCAAATAAGACATATATAGTCCACAAATTCAGTTGGGGATTTTCTGGTAAGTCTGGCCTTCTTAATTGAATCTTAGTTGAATGTATTCCCAACTAAGCGTAAATCCACTTCTAAATCTCTCTTGAATTAAGTATGCTTCTCTCTCTCTTTAAACTTGGTGGAAGCCACAACCTAGTATAGTTGCTTCAATATATCAAAATTCAACTTTATTCAGCTTCAAAAACACAGACACCTTTTTCTTCAGCCATAAGTAGATCATTTTCAAGTATTGACTGTCCTCAGCCTCATCTACTCAATGGTTTTACAATACTGAAATAATAAAGTAATTTATTGAAGCTTAGAAATAAATAATATTGGATTATAAAGACGATTTTTGTTACTAAAGCGACTCTGGCGACACCTGGCGACATTTCGTGCATATTTTATTTTATTTTTTGAAAACGTTGTCCCTCGTCTTTCCACTTGTCCAGTATATGGTATAGTGTTTTTAAAGCTATTAAACCAACTGTGTTCCCGCGAATAAAGAAGAAGAAGAAGAAACCAACTATGTGGGGTCGTATCATATATGAATCATAAAAACAATTTGCCATTTACCCATTGAATGGCAAAACAAACCAAAGATTTATTCTCTGCTCTGCGTCACTGCTCCATCGCTTCATTATTTCGTAATATTCCCAAAGTTATTCGCCAACACCAATGCGTCCAGTTGCCAGGCTGCTTTTATTCTGTAGACATCCGAGGTTTCATATCAAGCGCCTGGAATATTTGCATATTCAATTTCATTGAAAATTCAACAGCGCGCAGCATAACCAGCATGACATGAATGCGCATTTTTTAACCGTTAAACCGTTAAGTATAGGGTGAAACCAGAGAAAGTAGAATAACAGGAAGGTGAAGTTTCGACAGCAAACATTTGTTATATTATATGATCGCTGGTTTTGCGTCTTTCTGTTTGTTTATAGTGAACTCAAAATGAAAATCTCCAAATTTTTATTTCATGTTGTCAGAAATTACTCTTTGTTTTGGAAATTTTTCACAGCCGAAATATAATTGCACGAAAGCCTCGTATGCCTTGGTTGATTGGTATAGTTGTAGAAAATATGTATTTTTGTGATTATTTGAAGATTAATTTATTTTTAATTTAATGTATTTATAATCAAATATTTTCATTTCTAACCATAGTTGTTGAGCCACCCTGTATAGATACTTCACTCTCTCATTTCTTGATTTTAATTTTTTTTTTTTGCAACAATCTTTCATAAATAAA